>NC_064809.1:12956478-13208139 GCF_023721935.1 Panthera uncia | reverse complement strand
GGGCTCTGTGCTGACAGCTCAGAGCCTGGAGCCTGCTTCGGATTCTGTGTCTCCCTCTCTGACCCTCCCTTGCTCACACTCTGTCTCTCTCAAAAAAAAAAAAAAAAAAAAAAGGATAGGGAAATAATGTCAGATTTTGGAGTATTTTGTCTCCT
The DNA here is from genome assembly GCF_023721935.1 of Panthera uncia. Classification (NCBI taxonomy): domain Eukaryota; kingdom Metazoa; phylum Chordata; class Mammalia; order Carnivora; family Felidae; genus Panthera; species Panthera uncia. Next base: position 13,207,984 of record NC_064809.1, on the reverse strand, counting down.
CTGGCCTTTGGCCTGGGAATCACTAACTAGCTGTGTGGCCGTGGGAAGTGTGATGACTGCTGATCTGAGCCTTGGCCTCCTTGTCATTAAATTAAGGGATTGGAATCCATCATCTATAAGACCCTTCCAGCTCTCAAATTCCATAATTCTTGGGGCACCTGGGTAGCTCAGTTGGTTGGGCATCTGATTCTTGATTTTGGCTCAGGTCATGATCACAGGGTTATGGGACTAAGCCCTGCGTCTGGCTCCATGGTGCATGTGGAGCCTGCTTAAGATTCTTTCTCTCCCTCTGCCCCTCTCCCCTCTCTCTCTCTCTCGGAAAAAAAAATTCTATAATCCTAGCTAGGAATTATGCAAGGTGCTATCCTAGGAAATTCAGCAAGCAAAAAAAACTCGCTGTTTTTATTTCACTTGTGAGGACATCCGTCCAGGTCACATTGGGCACTTGAGAGCTCTAGTGGCCTACAGTTGGTCAGTCCTCTGCTTTATTCCCAAGAGAACTTAGAAATAAAGGTTTGAATAAGAACCTCCCTGAGAGATGTGGATCCAAGAAGAGGTCATGTAGGATGTGCTGACATGAGCAATGAAGGCAAAAGAAAAAGGACAGTCGATTACCTCCCATCTTTCTAGAGAAGTCATTCATCGGTGCACACATTTGTTTAGTCAACACTTCCTGAGATGCAGGATAGTGTGTGGTTAATGGTTCCGGCTCTGGAGTCAGATGCCTTCAGTTCAAAGCTTGGCTCGACCACTTCTTAGTGGCCTTACTTAAGGCTCCGTGGCCTGAAGGAAACTACTAATTGCTCTGTTTCCTCATCTGTAGTCTTCGTCTCAAAAGCTCATTGTCAGGGATAAATGAGTTAATGCATGTAAAATATTGATAATAGTGCCTGACACATAGAAATCATTCAATAAGTGCTGTGTGTTACCGTGGCCATGCTCTATGTTGGATACAAATGGAGACTCAGAGAGATGGACAAGATAGCAATAGACAGGTAAGTGAGGGAGGGAGTGGCAGTTGGGGAAAACTTCATGGAGGAGGTGACGCCGGCTGAGTCTTTTGTTTTTAATACAATTTATTGTCAAATCGGCTAACATGCAGTGTGTACAGAGTGCTCTTGGTTTTGGAGGTAGATTCCCGTGATTCATCACTTACATACAACAACACCCAGTGCTCATCCCAACAAGTGCCCTCCTTGATGCCCATCACCCATTTTCCCCTCTCCCCCACCCCCCATCAACCGTCAGTCTGTTCTCTGTATTTAAGAGTCTCTTTTGGTTTGCCTCTCTCCCTCTCTCTTTGTAACTATTTTTTCCCCTTCCCTTTCCAGCTGAGTCTTAATGTTGAGATAAGCCTTTGTGGTTCAAAGGAGAAAGGTCATTCCAGGCTGTAGAGGCAGTGTCAGTGAAAGCAGGAGGGTGCAAATTCTCCTTACATTCAGATGCCTGTGTTGGCAATGGCTGGAGCTTAGGAAAAAGGAAAAAGCTTGTGGCAGACGAAGCTGGAAGAGTAGGTGAGGTTATGGAGGGCTCCGTAAAAGAGGGTACTCTATGCCACTGAAGCTGGGGTTTTCGGCTACAATCAGTAAGCCTTCTGGTTTGGAGCCACTCTGGGAGCAGGGCTGGAATTGGAATAAGAAAGAAGTCAGGCATGGGGTTGGGCTCGGACCCAGGGTCTGGTGGATCCCTGAGTTAGGCTGGTGGCAGTAAGAATCTTGTGACTTTTTGCATATTTTGTGAATCCCAGTTCTGTGGCCCTTTCTACTACCAGATTTCCTGACTCACTTCCTAATTTTTCTGAGCCAGGGATCAGGTAGTCTTTCACATCTGAGTCACAGTCTCTGGAAGGCACTTTACCAGGCAAAGACACAGGGAAGTAAAGCATGGCAGTTCCCAGATCTAAGGTTTCAGGTACTGTTTGAGTGCCGAGGAGTCAGAGAAGGCTTCCTGGAGGAAGCTGTCTTTGGGCTGGATGTTTAAAGATAGGTAAGAAGGAGCACCTGGGTGGCTCAGTTGGCTAAGTGTCCAACTTCAGCTCAGGTCATGATCTCACGGTTCATGGGTTTGAGCCCCGCATCGGGCTCTGCGCTGACAGCTCAGAGCCTGGAGCCTGCTTTTGATCTGTGTGTGTGTCTCTCTCTTTGCCACTCCCCAGCTTGTGTGTGCGCGCGCTCTCTCTCTCTCTCTTTCTCTCTAAAATAAATAAACATTAGAAAAAAAATTAAAGATAGGTAAGATATTGACAGGCTGAGCAGACTGAATGGAGGTAGCAGCGTTAGCCAAGGTGAGGAAATGAGGAAGCACGGAGAAAATACCACAGGCATCTAGACAGTGAGCCCACAGTGAGCGGTTGGCAATAGCTGTGAAAGGGAAGAAGCAGATGTGGGAAGTGTTGTAAAAACAAATAAAGAGCTCTTGGCCGCCAACTGGGTGAAGGGGTGAATAAAAGGGTATATTGGAATCTGATTAGGAGATAATCAATCTGAAGGACTGGCCAAAAAAAAAAAAAAAAAAAAATGGAGAAGTAAGCTGCCTTAATGTCAAGATAAGACTTCCAAGGGAAAGGTATTTGAAAAAGGCAAAAGAAGATATAGATTGGGTTTCTGAGGGAAAAGTTAGACTTTGAGATGAAAGTTTGAGCGTCTTCCCCAGAGAGGTCATATTTCAACTTGGGAAGCAGATACATGTTCTGTGAGAAGAATAAAGAGAAAAGAACATGAGCTTCCGGTTTGACTGGAGTCCTTCCATTTCTAACCACAAGGAGGACTATGACCCCAAAGCCATCCAGCCTAAACACAAACAAACAAACTTTAAAACACAACCTAAATATGCTGCACCAAAAATAACGAAGATTTTTTTGTGAATGGACAGCTAATTGTTAAAGAAAATAACGGGAAGTCCTAGGAGCCCAGAGTGAAGAGAGGCAACAGAAAACCAGATAGCAGAGGTGTAAGTTGGTGCTATGGGTGCCCCAGGGCTGGGAGGTCTTGGGAATCTCAGGACTTGGGCTGGACACCTACATGGGCGGGGGAGGCGTGGGGTATGTTAGTTATTGCCTACCGTGTAACAAATTGCCCAGACTTGGCTAAAAATGACATGCATTTGTTAACTCACATTTCCGTGGGTCAAGCCTCTGAACTGGTCCTCTGCACAGAGCCTTCAATGGCTGTCCTCAATGTGTCGGCTGGGCTGAGGTCTCCACAGGGGTCCTCGCTGCCAAGCCACAACATGGCAGACCTCAATTCCTGTGGTTATAGGACTGCAGGACTTCAGGGTTTTCCTGGTTGTCAGCCAGGGGCTGCCCTCATCTGCTGTGTGGGCTTCCTCATAGAGACAGCCCCAACAGGACAGCTGGCTTCTTCAAAGGAGGGGACTGTCAGGCTCCCACAGGATGGATCCTAGAATCTCGCACATGTCATCGTGTATGTCCAATCACATACACTTGATCTTTACATATACTGCTGTACATATACTGAGGGGCTCAGACTTGTGAACCTCAAGATCATGACCTGAGCCGAAGTCAGACGGCGAACCGACTGAGCCACCAAGGCACCCCCCAAATCCATACGTTACAGTTCTAACTCCACTGTCTTGGCAGATGACTGTATTTGGCCATTATAGGAGTGATTAGTTCAAAACGAGGCCTCTAGGGTAGGCCCTAATCCAACCTGATTGTGTCCTTATAAGAAGACAAAATTAAGATACAGACCCACACAGGGGCACGTGGGTGGCTCAGTCAGTTAAGCATCTGACTTCAGTTTAGGTCATGATCTTACTGTCTTGAGTTTGAGCCCTGCATCCAGCTCTGTGCTGACAGCTCAGAGCCTAGAGCCTGCTTCGGATTCTGTGTCTCCCTCTCTCTCTGTCCCTCTCCTGCTCGTGCTCTGTCTCTCTCTCAATAATGAATAAACATTAAAAAAAATTTTTTTTTAACAAGCTACAGACCCACACAGTGGAAAGACCATGTGAGGACACAGGGAGAAGACAGCCATCTACAAGCCAAGGAGAGAGATTTCAGAGGAAATCCACTCTGTCAGCACCTTGATCTTGGCCTTCTGGCTTCCAGAACCGTGAGAAAATGAATTTCTGTTGTTTAAGCCACCCAGTCTGTGGCATTTTATTATGACAGTCCTGGAAAATTAATACAATATGGGAAAGACTAAAAAACAAGAATGTTAAAAATGATTAAGAGCAAAAAAAAAAAAAAAAAAAAAAGTGGGGGGCGGTGGTGGTGCCTGGGTGGCTCAGTCAGTTAAGCATCTGACTTTGGCTCAGGTCATGATCTCACGCTTTGTGGGTTCGAGCCCCACATCGGGCTCTGTGCTGACAGCTCAGAGCCTGAAGCCTGCTTCGGATTCTGTGTCTCCCTTTCTTTCTGCCCCTCCCCTGCTTGTGCTCTCTCTCTCTCAAAAATAAATAAATATTTTAAAAAATGATTAAGAGCATAAACAAAGGAATAAGAACACAAGAATTAGATAAGGGGAAAAAAGGAATAGGCACATTTATTGAAAAACCAAATAGAATTTCTATAAATGCAACATACTGTTGAAAAGGATGAGTTAGCAGATTTTATGATTAAGGAATTACTGAATAGTAAGATAAATCTAAAGAAATTACACAGATAATGCAGAGCACTGAGAGATGACAGCATGTGGAAGGTGAAAGAGAGGTTGAGAGGGAGTGAGAAGACAGGAGATACCTATAGGCACTCTGTACTGGGCTGTGGAGTGCAGTGGAGTTAGATAGGGCTGAGGATCTTCCAGAATTGTTTGAAGACATGAATCCTCAGATGCAGGAGTCGAAAGAAGTCTTAAGCAAGATAACAAAAAGTAAGCCTACACCTAGGCATATGAAGGTGAAAATGCAGAACACTAAAGACAACTGGGTCTTGAAATAAACCAGAGGAGATGGGGAGGAGGTGGGGTGGAGATACTTACAAAGGAGCCACTGTTAAACCGGGGGAAGACTTATTGATTACAAGGAGAGAAAGAAGAAACAAACAAATCATATCATCAATGTGTTAAGAGAATAAGAGACAGCAGCTGTCAACCTGGAATTTTGAATCCCAGTAAACTGTTACTCAACTGTGAGGGTAAAATAAAGACAAACTATAAAAGACATTTTAGGCAAACAATGACGGTTTGCTGCTACAAACCAGCACTAAAAAGGGCAACTGGACGAGTTCAAGGGAGAAGGAGATTAAACTGGAGGAAAGAATAAGAAAGAATAAACTGTAAGAATAAGACAAACAAGTACATTGGTGAACATGAGAGTAAATTCAAATGTAACACTGGACTATTTAAAATGAAACAGATGAGTTGGGAGCGAGGTAATTGAGTTAAGTTGATAACTTGATTTTGCACAGTGTTCAATGCTTTGCTTCTCTACCGATTGTTATTTTATTATGATTTTTTAATGTTTATTTTTGAGAGAGAGAGAGAGAGAGAGAAAGCGCGAGCAGGGGAGAGGCAGAGAGAGAGGGAGACACAGAATCTGAAGCAGGCTCCAGGTTCTGAACTGTCAGCACAGAGCCAAATGCAGGAGTGGAACCCACGAACCATGAGATCATGACCTGATCTGACATCAGATGTTTGACTGAGACAACCAGGTGCCCCACTACCAATTCTTATTTTAAAAAGAGAAATAATTACTTTGAGTTATTAAATAGATCATATACTTTCCCTCCAAAAGATGCTGGAGACATGTAGAGAAACGGCAGAATGCATTATAAGTTTAGTTCTGTGGGCATGTGATAGTAAGTCTCTCTCTCCTCTACCTCTCTGTCTGAAACATACACTAGGGTTGTTTTCTTTTTCAGAGAGTAACGTTATGGCAAAATCCTGACAGCATAGTTATTCTATCCTGACTGGGTAGGAGATGATGCTCTTGTGTGTTCAGGATCAGAGGGGATGGCCAGAGAAACTGGTGAGCGTACCTGAGCTTGAAGCAGAAGCAGCATCTAATACATAGTTATGTTCCGGATGTTTCAAAGTGAGTTGTGTGAAATAGAACATCAGAATCTATTCTTGCATAGAAGCAACATCACAACTAATGGTATTGTTTCTAGACCTGGTTTAAAGACTAAGTCATCTTGCGCCTAAATCAGAATTAAGTGTCATTCATAACAATGTTTCACCTGGAAAATACGTCCCAGTTCTAACAAGGGAGGTCTGAAACTCCTGTGAATCTTAGAGCAGCATTTAAGGAGATACTGACATGTGTGTATTAAAAAACGTAATGCACGTATATAACATAGAGTTTACCATTTAAAAAATTTTTGTTTTATTTAATTTTCCAGAGAGAGAGAGAGAGAGAGAGAGAGAGAGAGCGCGCATGAGAGCAGGGGAGGAACAGAAGGAGAAAGAGAATATTAAGCAGGCTCCACACTCAGCACACGGGGCCTGATCCCTCAACCCTGGGATCATGACTGGAGTGAAAATCAAGGGTTGGTTGCTCAATTGACTGAGCCACCTAAAATTTACCATTTTGGTGCCCCAAATTTACCATCATAGCCACTATTATGTGCACAGTTCAGTGACAGTAGTGCGTTCATATTGTTGTGCAACTGTCACCGTCACCCATCTCCAGACCTCATCCCAAACTGAAACTCTGTACCCATTAAACACTAACTCTCTGTTACCGCCTCCTCCCAGCCCCTGGTGCCCACCGTTTTACTTTCTGTCTCTATACATTTGAGACTATTATAGATACCGCATATAAATGGAATCATTTATATGGAAATAGGATAAAAATGGAAATCATTTTTGTCCTTTTGTGTCTGGCTTATCTCGCTCAGCATAAGGTCTCCAAGGCTCATCCACGTTGTAGCAGGTGTTAGAGTTTCATTACTCTTAACAGCTGACCAACATTCGATCGTCTGTACAGACTACATTTTGTGCATCTACTCATCCATTAACGGCCCCTTGGCTGTTTCCACCTTTTGGTTATTGTGAGTAATGCTGCTTATATACGTGGGAGCACAAGGATCCGTTCGAGTTTCTGCTTCCTGTTCCTTGGGGCATGCACCCAGAAGTGGAACTGCTGGATCCTGTAGCCCATCTCTGTCAAACTGTGAGGCACCAGCCTGTTTTCTGCGGCAGCCGCACCGTTTGCATTCCCACCAGCAATGCCTAAGGATTCCAGATTCTCCACAACTTTGCCAACACTTGTTTTCTGTTTTCCTGATAATCTGTGGGTGCAGATAGGGTGATAACCTGTGGCTGTGCTCTCTGCCACCCCACGGCTGTGAAGTGGCAACTGACGTTTTGAGTGAAACAGGACTTCGGTATGTAGCACTGTCTCTTACAGGCGGGAGGTAACATCCCAGCCACTCCCCAGCCCGCTCAATGGAGAACCGCTGACAGAGAATATTGATTTTTTGTTTTCCGAAGTAGTGAGCAGCAGCTAAAATCTCTGTTTAGTTCTTTTGAGCCTTGAAGTCTAACGGTGAAGATAGAGTTCAGGGCTCAGCCCAGAGATAACGGGCAGCATTTATGCAGAGAAATCGAGGCTCCCTGTCTCCTGCTTTCCTTTCTCAGGTTTCTTCCCCTCACTTTGCAGCTGCCGTGGCTCCCCTGCTTCTGTCCTCTGGTTCCCAGGGCCAGAAAGACTGTGGGTGTCTGTTCAAGCGTTAGCCACCTCCCCCTTCTCCGTCATCCCAAAGGCACCACCTAACTTGAAGCTGTGAGCTGTGGAAGGGGAAAGTCAGCTAGTGCCTTTCCTTCCTCAAATGTAGACCTCTCTCCAAGTTCTGCCTGCTTTTATGGTCACTCGCCACGCCTTCAGGGGGGCTGTTTTTGGGTTTTCTCTGAAGTTGACAGTTATTTGCATTGGGAGATGTGACTCCGCCATTCCTAGAAGCAGAACCTTCTCACCTCTCTCACTACCCACTCTCATCCTCTTGCAAGGCTGCTACTGCTGTGGGAATAAACCCCGGCTTATCTGCCTGGTCTCCAAATTTTGGACACTTGGGCATATATTTTGAAACCTGGATCGCTGTCTTGTATGACTTAGAAAATCAATTAACGATGCCTTAAAAGTATAACTCAATTACAGAAAAAACATCACCGTTTGCTTCTTCGCATTCAGGAAGAACGCTGCAAGACCTCACATTCCTGACTTCTGGGAATGTGAGCCGAGGCTTCATCTTTCTACTCATTTCATCTCTTCCCTAAGTTTTATATTTGCGCCAGAAAGTGGCACAACGATTGACCAGAAATGTTTTAAATTTCTCGCCGTGTGGGAAGTAGAAGAAAGAGGAGGTTAGTGCTGCCAATCAAATGTCTTTTGAATCAATATTTTCTCTGGCTGCCTTGTGAAAAGAGGGAGTCGCGTTTCAGAATGGAAAATTACAATTCTGAGATTTGGGGGCTAATAGGGGATTTGTCTGAGGTTAGCCATTTATTCATTCGTTCAACAATTATTTGCTGGAGCCTTAGTATATATTATTTAATTTCATTTGTTCGGTGGAAGCTAATTTAGTAATTTTTGGATTAGACATTAGCTGGTCGTTTCACACTTTCGTTCATCAAGAAATTAATTCACAAATTTAATTGAGTTAATTTAGGAATCCATCAATGAAAAAATGTAATTCATCAATGAACACTTAATGAATTTCTATGCCAAGGCACTGCAAGATCTTGTCATGCCTCCTGTAATATAAAGTTGATTGTTTTGCTTGGGCCAGTTTCGGCATCATTGTATCTTCTTGCATTATTATTTGAGAGCCAGGAGCCCACCTGTAGTATGCATATAGATTCTCTTACACTATAAAGTAAAGTTTCTCTTGTCTGTCAGTCAGTTTCACAATTAGAGATCTATTTAAACTACCGGTGGTCTCTTGAGGGGGGGCCTTCATTCACTAAGGTGCTTTTGACTAGTGGGTTATTTATTCCTGAACATGGGCCTCCAGCTCTTCTCTGAACCCCTCCCCTCTCTGGCCCTTCTTCTCCTGCACCCCCTCGTGTCTATCTTCTGCTGGCCAGGCTCTCTGTTCCTCTGCCATATTGTGCGTCTCTCTCTCTCTGCCATCCTCTATTCCTGGCCTTTGTTCTTCCCCATTCTTTCCCTAAGAAAAAGTTACTTTTGGATTTCCTTTACATAATTAGTTTCATATGCCCATTTTTGAATCCTATGGAGGGGATTCTGATTCTGATGGTCAGAAATCTACACCTTTTATTTTCATGGACATACTACCTGCACAGTCAGATAGGGGCCTGAGCTTAGAAGGGCCCTGCACTGGACTTCATGCAGTACTGTAGCCGTCTTGAAGTGCTTCATCTTTGGGGCGCCTGGGTGGCTCAGTCAGTTGAGCGACTGACTTCAGCTCAGGTCATGATCTCACAGTTTGTGAGTTCAAGCCCCACATCAGGCTCTGTGCTGACCGCTCAGAGCCTGGAGCCTGCTTCAGATTCTGTGTCTCCCTCTCTCTCTGCCCCTCCCCCACTCATGCTCTGTCTCTCTCTGTCTCAGAAACAAAACATTAAAAAAAAATGTAAATGAAATGCTTCATCTTTTTTTAAAAAACAAGAGATCCTGTATTTTCATTTTGCACTGGATCCCACAATGTATGTAGCCAGTCCTGCATTAGAAGTGCTCAATGGGTTTAGGAGTGTGTGATAAATGAGGGACGGAAAAGGGACAATCAGGATTATTTATGATGTCAGTAGGGTGGGAGACAAAGATGTCGTGGAAGGAGGAAAGATGGGATCATCTTTCAGGAATGTTCTCCTTTCTCTGGGAATCTCCTGAAATTGAAAGGCCAGAGTGGGAGGACATGGTGGTAGCCCTCTTGTAAATCAATCAGGGAACTTTTCACATGACCATAGTCAATCTGATCTACTCTTGAGGAATCCGTGCCAAATTCTAGAAAAGGAATTTATCTTTAAAAAATGGATAGATTCTAAAAGCGCTCCCCCCCCCCCCGCATAGTATATACACGCTGGCTCATTTCTTTCATCTAAACAGGTAACTTAACAGAAAAGATGGACAAGGAAGCCCAAGTTTATCCAAGTTTATCCAAGTTCATCCCATGAGCACAAGGTCGTCCTGCAGAAATGAACAATGGCAATAAGGCGCTTTTTATGGATGCTGGCTGTAAGGAGATGTGGTGGTGGTTCAGGAAGGAAATCCTGGGAGAGTTGCCTGGGGAGAGGATCAAGGCGCGGATCTGTTGAAGAAGTGATCTGTTGGAGAAGTGGTAGGTTGGTGGGCAGGCAGAGAAGGGGGGAAACGCTGAGATTCATATGTGACAAGGAAATAAAGGAACATATGTGAGATCATTGCAACCTGTCCCAGAAAAAAGATGGGCTGTTTCAATTTAAATAGAAAGGGCTTTGTAATGATCTGTACAACAGGACAGAAGGCAGAGTTGAGATTGCAGATTCATGCCTTTCTGTTTCCTTTTGTTCAGGCGATTTGCTGGCTCTCAATAAATGCTAAATGATAATAACCATCCATGAAGTAAACCATTTCAGACAGACTAGATCCCATTCAGGGAGTTTCAAACCAGAGCATTCGAAAGCCCTTTGCCGAAGTTATTTCTTTTAATACACAGAATTGACTGCTCTTGGAGAGAGTTCTTTATGAAACACAGTTTTGAAAATGGGAACCAAGTAAAACATATGTATGTAAAATTCAGGTGCATTGTTTTATTTTTTTATTGGTTGGGATTCTTTGGGAGCAGTAGGCCTTTGTACGCAATCATGTGTTTTGCTAATGATTCTGGTGGTCAGTCTTGCAATTCAGATATTTTTCTGCAAGTCTGTTTCCAGTGAGTCTTTTTTTTTTTTTTTTTTAACACTGAGGGAGAAGTGATGGCGTATTGGACTCAACAACCAAGTTTTAACTTTGCATTTGGGGCATAAAGTGCTAAATTTAATACAACCTGCTGACGTGAGCAAGATAAGTGCATTTTGCATGTTTTCTTAAAAGTCTTGATTATTGTCCTGAGCTTGAGGCATAAAGAACAGGAAATTCTGCAGCCAAGGAAACCCCTATCCATATGCAGCATCCTGCGGAAGAAGATAAAGCTCCATCAAAGAGTTTCATCATGATACACATTGTTCATTTGCAGTGAGACCTCAAAGAACATACTGTATGTATTTTCATGCATCTTAGGTAAAAAGATTGCATTTCTATGATTTATGTGCTTTTTAATATTAATACTCGATTTAAAAGAGTAAATTTAAAAGTAATAATGAAGTTTATAAGTCTCATTTTGCAATATATAATGGTGATACATTTCTAAAAAAAGTCACTTTAAAGACTCTTCGACTAATCTTTGGTCCCATTTAAATCCTTTAAGTTACACTTAATATTTTTACTGTTTATGTCTTTAGCTTTATTTCTCAGGCCTTGCCTTGTCTCTATAACACCAAAATCTTCCCAAAACTTACTTAAGTAATATAAATCTAATACATATAATAGCATAATATAGAAATTATATGAATAATATTAAATTCTTCTAAATTTTTTATGCTGTTTACAAACCAGGTTTTACCTTGTCTAGGGGCGCCTGGGTGGCTTAGTTGGTTAAATCAGCTCAGGTCGTGATCTTGCAGTTCTTGAGTTTGAACCCCGTGTTGGGCTCTATGCTGACAGCTTGGAGTCTGGAGCCTGCTCTGATTCTGTGTCTCGCTATCTCTCTGCTTCTCCCCTGTTCATGCTCTGTCTCTCTTTCTCAAAAATAAATAAACATTAAAAAATAATTTTTTAAAAATCATAAGTCTAAATCAATTATCCATGCCAATTATTCTTTTAAACAATACAAACATTTCAAATACAAGGTACACAAAAGTAAACAAAAAATTAGAAATACGATGATTTCTACTTATGTAATTGTCTTTAGATTTAGTTCTAAGCTGGCCTGCGGTCAAAATAAACATATTCACCGAAGAACCAATTCCAGTAGACCACTTAGATGTCATTTTTCTTTCCAAGTGTTTTTTTCTAAGTATTCTGGGGAATGCTACTCCAAGGAAGTGGGATTTCCATCCCAGGAGCATTGGGGCGAACTTCTCAGAGGCTGACCACACATAAACTAGAGAGACTAGCTTGGGTGTGCAATGAAAAACTATAGAAATTCAGCATAATTTTTCTCACCAATAAACTGCTACATTGAGCCTTAAAAAAAGAAAAGAGGTGAAATTCACCTTATAGAAAATACACCGTTTTAAAATAAAAAATCAGTGGCATTTAGTACATTTACACCCTTGTCCTTATTTTACTTAAACTACTTACACTGTAGGGGCATCTGGGTAGTTCAGTCAATTGAGCATCTGACTCTTGATTTCAGCTCAGGTCACGATCTCATGTTTCGTGAGATCGGGCTCCGTGCTGTTAGCACGGAGCCTGCTTGGGGTTCTCTCTCCCCCTCGCTTTCTGCCCCTTCCCTGTGTGCACACTCAAGTGGTCTCTCTCTCAAAATAAATAAACTTTAAAAAATTCTAAAAAAATTTAAAAATTAAAAAAATAAAGTATCTTCAGCACTTACACCTTTATACAGTGACATCTGTATTTAGTTCTGAAACATTTTCATCACTCCAAAATAAAGCTCTGTCCTCATGAATGGTTACTCCCTATTACTCATGACCCCCGGGCCCCAGGTAACCACCACCTGCCCTTTATTTTTATGCATTTCCCTATTCTGGATATTTCAGATAAGTGGAATCATACAATATGTAAACTTCTGGTCTTGTTTCTTTCACTTAGCATAATGTTGGATTTTTTTAAGTTTATTTATTTATTTTGAGAGGCAGAGACAGCACAAGTGGGAAGGGAAGAGGAAGAGAGAATCCCAAGCAGGCTTTGTGCCAGCAGCACAGAGCCGGACATGGGGCTGGAACCCATGAAACCTTGAGATCATGACCTGAGCTGAAACCAAGAGTAGGACACTTAACCGGCTGAGCCACCCAGGCAACCCCACTTAGCATAATGTTTTTAAAGTTCATCTGTGTTGTAGCATGTGCCAGTCCTTTCTTCTTTTTATGGTTGAATAATATCCTGTTGTATGAATATACCACAATTTGTGTATTGATTCTTCCATTGATAGACATTTGGGTTGTTTCTACCTTTTGACTATTGCAAATAATGCCGCCATGAATGTGCCCGTACAGGAATCTGTGTGGATATCTGTTTTCACTTCTTTGGGGTACATACCTAGGAGTGGAATTGCTGGGTCATGTGGTGAAAATCTATGTAAGTGAGGATTTATAATGTGATGCCTAAAGAGATGGTTTAGATTTAAAAACAAAATTTTTTTTTAATGTTTATTTACTTTTGAGAGACAGAGAGACAGAGCGTGAACAGGGGAGGGGCAGAGAGAGAGGGAGACACAGAATCCAAAGCAGGCTCCAGGTTCTGAGCTGTCAGCACAGAGCCCAACGGGGCGGGGGGGTTAGAACCCACGAACAGTGAGATCATGACCTGAGCCAAAGTCAGACGCTTAACTGACTGAGCCACCCAGACGCCACCCCACCCCCAGATGGTTTAGATTTTTGAGGAACCACCAGACTGTTTTCCATGGCAGCTGAACCCTTTTACATCCCTACTAGCAACATATTAGTGTTCCAATTTCTCCACATTTTCACCAGCACTTGTTATTTTCCAATATATATATTTTCCAATATAGCGATCCTTTTGGGTGGGAAGTGGTATCTTATGGTGGTTTGGATTTGCATTTCAGATGACTAATGATATTTTAGACTTTCTTATTAATGGCTCTGCCACCATGGAACTCCAAGTGGATGTCCTACGTATGTTCTAGGTCCCCTGAATTCATGCACATTCTTTTCTAAAGTTCCTTTATTTATTTTGAGAGAGAGAGAGGGAGAGGGAGAGAGAGGGGCACAAGGGAAGAGAGAGAGGAAGAGAGAGAGAGAATCCCAAGCAGGTTCTGCACTGTCAGCACAGAGCCCAATGTGGGGCTCCATTCCATGAACCTTGGGATCATGACCTGAGTTGAGATCAAGAGTCAGACGCCTAACCGACTGAGCCACCCAGAATCCCCTTTGCTCATTCTTTTCTAATTACTTTCAGTTGTGTCCTCTGATTAAGGCATATCATGTGACACTTCCACCAAACCCCAATTCTGTTCCCCCTCTTTGCCTCACAACCTATTTGGATTCAACCAATCTGTTTAATGTGCTTTTTACTCTGAATTCTGTGTGCATTCTTTCTATCTGGCAAAGCTGCTACTTTAAACTGGTATTTGGATGACATCCTTAAGATTCTGCATGTCTCTGCTGTCTGTTCAGCTATGTGATCAATTTCTAAAGTTATTCTAACTATAATACTCTAAATATAATATTAAATATATTGGGAGGTAGGAAATTTTGGACTGTGGTAAAAAGTATTTTTGGTACAATCAGATTGCCGTACTATATAAATTAATAACCATTCATTTTGGAAATTCACCTTTTTAATCGTATGACCACAATTTAGACTACAGTGTTTGAGCAGTGGCAATTTATCTAAATTGCCTGGGTGATAATTGGTGCCTGCTTCGTAAATATCCTTCCTGAAGATCACCTTCAGGCCATGGTCATATCTAATTAGGAGTGTCTTGTGAGGAGAGAGATGATGATGAGAACAGGGAGCATAGGCAATTGGTAGGGAAGAAAATCTGTGTACGTGAGGATTTATAATGTGACGGCTAAGAGACAGAGCAAGGTTCAAACACGTCATATCAGAGCAGATCAAAAACCACATGAACCACATGGGTTCAGTGGTACTGTTTATACACAGCCCAAAGAGCTTTACGAAGGTACACAAAGACTTACAAGACACTTAAAGCTATAAAAGGATCCATCCCAAATGCCACCATCTGTTCCCATGAAAGTCAGGTCCAGTGATAACTGTGACCCCAAATGAGAAACCAAATAGCAGAAGTGTTAGAGGAGAATACACACTTTTGCATCTAAATTCCAAGGTTTCCAGCTCTTGGATAATATAGTACAATTGAAAACTCTAAATGGCCATTCAAATATAAGACAGCATTGTTTTTATTGTTCTCTAATGAATTGTATATTGAAGACAGAGGAGAGGGGAGGGGAGTCTCAGCTAGTTCATGCTACAAGAAGAGTGTTGTATAAATCCAAGGCCACCCAGGGACTGGCAGTGGCCAGCAGTGACCAGCCCTCAAAACACAAAACAAAATCATCACCATAACAGGAGATAGCTTTTCTCTTCTCTTCTCTTCTCCTTTGCCAGCTTCAAAACAGGCACTGTCTTAAAAGAGTCCTGAGTGTACTTTTGGGGGACCCTGTGTCCCCAGCCTCCCCCGGCCCTAATGAGAGAGGAGGATGTGCGCCCCTTTGATGTACAGCTGGAGGTTTTCTAATGAGGTAGGCAAGAGAGCAGATTCCATTAGGACGTCTCCTTTTAAGCCTTGATTATTCAGCAGCCCTGTTGAAATTAGCTGTTCATTTATCCATAAGCAGCTGCATGCAGGGTTGGACGATTTCGCTTATAGTGTCAAACTGAGTGGGTCTGGGCTAAAGCACTGCTGAATATTTATTTAATTCAATTATTCCTCTGTGTCGATTTTTTCTTCTTCTAAGCAATAGCACTAGATCCTGAAACTAGAATGTCACCATAAAAATGACCAAGAAATTTGATCTGGATTGTAAACCACAGCTCAGTTCTAACAGGAAGCAAATCCTTTCTGTTCCTTACGCCTGTTTTTCTTCCACGCGACATTAATGCCTGTTTTGGCACATCATGTCACAGCTGCAAAACAGGGCTGTTCCCTCCTGTTTGCCTGTTCTTATGAGCTCCCTGAAGGGCTGCCAGAACAGTCATATTGATGACCGTCAGGCCCTGGCTGGAGCAGTCACAAAGTCCTTTCTCCAGAGCCAGGGCCAAGTTCTGCTCGCTGTCCTGGGGAGGTGTGGGGGCTACAGGAGGCTCTGTCAGAGGGTCAAAGGAGAAGGAATGAAGGATGACCTAGAGACAGGCAGAGATTTAGTGCCAGGTTGGAAAACTGACAGGGCCGGAAGACATTCACACACACATACACACATGGAAGTGACTTTCGGATCAACAGAATTACTGTCTTGTGTCAAGGGCAATGGGCCACCAGGAACAAATGTTTCTTACTCTTGCATACTTACTGATCAAAATTAATACACTTTTTTTATGTGTGTGCTTTGGGTTTACAAGACGTCTGTGTTACTGATTTAATAGTTCCACTACCCTGTGTTCTTCTCCCTACATCGTCAGCCGCTTGTGTTGTTTTACTGCGTTTGTCAGAAGTGCAGCTTGTCCCAAATATGGAAGACTACTCAGGGCGCTTCAAGCTCCTTGGGAGTTGACCCCTATGTATGTATATACACATATATTACTCATATATACACATATATTATATGTATATACATATATTATACATACATATGTATATGTATATGTATATTATTATTTTTTTTACTTTGAAATAAAGGCTAAACAACTCCATGGTCCCACTGGAGCTGGCTCCTCTATTTTTTCTGCAGCCTTTCCAAGCCATGTTTGAATTCTTCTACGCTTCTCACATCTTCTGATAGGTTTCATGGTTGTATTTATTATTCTTTCTTTAAAGTTTATTTATTTATTTTGAGAGAGAGAAATAAATACGAGCTGGGGAGGGGCAGAGAGAGGGAGCGAGAGAGAATCCCAAGCAGGCTCCACACTGTCCGATGCGGGGCTCGATCTCATGAACCGTGAGATCGTGACCTGAGCCAAAATCCGGAGTGGGACGTTTCACCGACTGAGCCACCCAGGCGTCCTGATTCTTACAACCACTAGATTGTTTGTGTTGTTAGAGGTCTCTTTCAGCACTTCCAGTGTTTTTTTTAATGGTCCTCCATTTCTGAATTGGGCGCTGGCTTCACCAGCCTCTACATTGTTTTATGTTTGTTTGTTTGGTACCACTTCGTACCGTGGCAGTTGATGACACAGGCAACTGACATTTTACAATACTCCATTACTCAGAAGAATGCTTTGTAACTGATGTTGGCAAGTTCATTAAAAATGGGTATCCTCAGCAATGTTGAGCGTTAATACTGAGAAAGATGAGGTTTTTGTTGACAGATATATTAAGGAAAGATGAGGTTTTTGATGATAGAAATATTAAGGAAAATGGACTGTCTTATATGCCTTTACAATTCAAAGCCCGATCGTGAGATATTTCGTTGAAGTTTGAACCCAGCATCATCTTGCACATGCCTTTGTGTCGCTTTTGTGCCCATCTCCATATCTCTGTGCTGCTCACTCTACTTGGGATGTCTGTGCCTTTTCTCTAGTAGATATCCTTTTAATGAACCTGAACTTAGCACCTCATGGACGAACTGTCACTAAGTTCTCCCTGTAGGATATACCGGGTGAGCCCCA
The DNA here is from genome assembly GCF_023721935.1 of Panthera uncia. Classification (NCBI taxonomy): domain Eukaryota; kingdom Metazoa; phylum Chordata; class Mammalia; order Carnivora; family Felidae; genus Panthera; species Panthera uncia. The sequence continues at coordinate 13,190,617 of NC_064809.1, read as the reverse complement.
TGGCTAGATGCTTGCAGCTGATACCCTCTTTTCCACACACTTCTGCTTCTACTGATTGAGTTGTCTGCTTACTAAGATGTGTTTGCTTCACACCTGGAGTACTTATTATTGTAATACTGTAATATGATTAAACATTAAGTAAATCAACAAAACATGACTGTCAGAGGAAAGGGTTATTATTATGAAAATCAGATCAAGTGCTTGGAAAAGAACGAAGATGAGCTGCTTAAGACAAGTTGCTGTCTGGGTGCCTGGGTGGCTCAGTCGGTTAAGCGTTGCACCGTTGATCTTGGCTCTGGTCATGATCTCACGGTTTGTGAGTTTGAGCCCTGCGTGGGGCTGTGTGCTGAAGGTATGGAGCCTGCTTGGGATTCTGTGTCTCTCCTTCTCCCTGCTCCTCCCCTGCTTGTGCTGTCTCTCAAAGTAAATAAATAAACTTAAAAAAAAAAAAAAGAGACAAGTTGCTGTCAAATTAGGTGTGGGCAAGAGAATTATATAAAACGAGCAAAGTAGTAAAAATCAAGAAGACTTCTTTACTCAGATTGCTTTGCAATTCTCTCCATATTCTTGCTCCCATTTGAAGAAACAAATAGGAAATTGTGTCGTTAATGCATTGTAAGCATGATTTGTGTGAGAAAGAAAACAAGAGAATTCCAATTAGAAAGGCTTACATTTAAAAGGAATCCTTGACCATACAATCAAGTCAATGAGTGAACAAATGCCCCGTAGTTATGTTTACACTAAATTAAGTGTGTAAGGCAAAGATGACTTTTTTAAGAATTCCTTGTGCTGATCAACTGACCATCTATCCGAACCAATAGCCAATAAGAGGATTCCTAGTGTACAGATCCTTTAACATACTTCTTATGTGCTGGATCCTTCTAGAAGCTTCCTCTGACTCTCCTCTCCAATCTGGATTCAAAATCCCTCATCCTGGCTTCCAGCTGTTTGTCCATCACAGCATTTTATTACTTCATAACTGGTTTGTTTAGTTGTCTATCTCTTCCCCTGGACCATGAGCTTGCTGAGGGCAGTGACCTCATTTGTAATATTCTACATATTTTAATTTGGTATTATTAAAATATTCTCATGTTAATATTGTCTGGAAACACTGCATGGCCCCCGTGTGGATGCACAAATGTTCGTTGAAATGCGTGTTGAAAGACAGACTTCATTACCGGTGTTTATGAAATAACCAAGATTTGAAAAACCAGGTGTTACTTAATGAAAAAATTATGTGGGTATAAGGAGGTTGTTTCTCCTGTATTTAAGATGTGTTATGTAATGAGCAAAGAGAAACTACCTGGGGATCACAGAGCAACTTGAATATACTTCATTGTCAGTGTACGTTGTCTTGACATATCTCCTCTCAACTGCAAGGTATTTTGGTATGTATTTTTTTCACCCTGCAGGATTCTTCTTCCTCTTTCTTTTAGCTCCCCATGTGCTATATTATTTCCAGCAGCTAACAAGCAAGCTGCCGAACAGGGCTGGTGCCACCCCATATCAGCTGGGAAAACCTCAAAGAATCTGAATCCTTCCATTTCAAATATTGTTTATTCTCCTTCTGTCTTCCCCAACTTCAAATCAACATATGCTTCTAGTCTGGGAATCCGGGGGAGGTCTCAAGGCTCTGTATCTGTTTCCTTTAATAGACCTGTAGCATGATTAAGCTAAGCATTAGCTTCCTTTTTTGTCCTTTACATTCTTTAATTCTTTGGTCTTAACTCTTTAATCAAATGTCTTGCTTTAATTTCCCCTTGCCCTGCGGCATTTGGCTTATGTCTAGCCACAAAATGTTCCATTTTGTGTACGTTTTAAAAAGTGGCCAGCAAGAGGAAATATTTCATCCAAAGTGAGCATTACAGTTTGAACGCTGAAGAGCTTGGAACCAAATAGTCTGCGGTAGGAGTCAGTCACAGACACCGATGACACAGGCACAGTTTAACAGAAAAATTGTACAATGAGTCTTTGTAATATAAGCAACATTTTAAGGTGTGCTTTCAAAGCATAGAAAGGAGGAATGGATCCTATTCTTCTCATCTGCCTCAGGCATGCCCCTTCCCTTGGCATCCCCTGTAAGCAATTGCAAATTGAAAAAACAGAGAACCTAAGAAATAAAACTCTCTGTATTACAAATGACATTATTAGCTGCATCACACATCCCAAAGGATTCTCAGAAACGGCTACTGGAACCAATATGAGAGCTTATCAAGTTCATAGGAAACAAGGAAATCAACTTGTGTATTTCTGTACACTAGCAACCAATAATTGACAACTGAAACTTAAAAAAAAATTTTTTTTATGTTTTATTTATTTGAGAGAGAGGGAGACACAGAATATGAAACAGGCTCCAGTCTCTGAGCTGTCAGCACAGAGCCTGATGTCCGGCTCATACTTACAGACCATGAGATCATGACCTGAGCCGACATCAGAAGCTTAACCAACTGAGCCACCCAGGTGCCCAGAAAACTGAAACTTTTAAAAAGATACCATTTATAATAGCATCGAAAGCATGAAATACTTAGGAATAACTTTAACAAAATACGTGCACGTTTTATGCACCAAAGAATATAAAAATTAATGAGCAAAATCTAAAAAGACCAAAATAAATGGAGAGATATACCATGTTTATGGATTATAAGACTAAATATTGTGATGTCAGCTTTCTTCAAATTGATCTATAGATTTAATACAATCTCAATTAAAATCTCAGCAAATTTAAAAAAAATCAACATGTTGATTCTGAAATGTATATGGAAGGGGTGCCTGGGTAACTCAGTCGGTTAAGCATCTGACTTCAGCTCAGGTCATGATCTCATGGTTCATGAGTTTGAGCCCCGCATTGGGCTCTGTGCTGACAGCTCAGAGCCTGGAGCCTGCTTCAGATTCTGTGCTTTCCTTTTTCTCTGCCCCTCTCCCACTCACGCTCTGTCTCTCTCTCTCTCTCTCAAAAATAAGTAAACATTAAAAAAAAAATCTTAAAATGTATATGGAAGAGCAAATGACCTAGCATAACCAAAATAATTTTGTGGAAAAACAAATTTGAATGACTCACACTGATTTTAAGACTTACTGTAAAGGCAAGGCAAATAAAATAAAATTAATGAGAGATACATAGACACGTAGTATAGAACAGAAATTCCAGAGATGGACCCAAACTTATACAGTCCATTGATTTCCCACAAATCTACCCAGGAAATTCAATGTATGAAAAATGGTCTTTTCAAAAACGAAGCCGAAACAATTGAACATTCCTATGCCAAAAAAAAACCCACAAAAGCCCAAACAACAAGCTCACCCTTACCTACCACCACATGCAAAAATAGATCATTGACCTAAATGTAAAAACAAAAACTATAAAATTTCTACAAGAAAACATAAGAGAAACTATTTGGGACCTTGGCTTGGGCAAAGTCTTTTTCACCTAAGACACAGAAAATACAAGCCGTGAAAGAAAATAAGTGAGTGAATATGACATCACACTTCAAGTTTTTACTTCTCTGGAAGACACTGTTAAAAAAATAAAAAAAAAAGAACAGTTACGTACAGGGAGAAAATACTTGCAAGACATACAATTAATAAGGGATTTAAACAGTCTTACATCTTAATCACTAAGAAAACACACAGCCAATAAAAACAGGATAGAAGATTTGAACAGATGCTCCACTAAAGAAAATATATGGAGGGCAAGAAAGCACATGAAAAGATGTTTGACATTATAAGCCATTGGGGACATGAAAATTAAAACCCCTTGAGCTATCACTACACACCTGTTAGAATGGTTAAGATAAAAAACACTGACAACACCAAGTGCTGACGGAGTGTAGAATGACCAAAATCCTCATGCAGTGCTGGTGCGAATGTAAATTCAGGTGCTTTGGAAAACTGTTGGCAACTCCTATCAAGCAAAACACACACTTACCGTGTGTATTAACTTCCTAGGCTGCCGTAATAAAGGATCACTAACTGGGTGGCTTAAAACAACAGAAATTTATCATGTGACAGACACTGCTGGCAGCTGCAAGGGTGAAATCAGGGTGTCAGGAGAGCCGAGCCCCCTCCGAAATTTATAGGGGAGTATCCTTCCTTGTATCTTCTAGACTATCAGAGATTTAGAAAACCTACACATTGAACAGCAGTGAGACCCCCAGCACTGGCTCCTGTGTGCACCTCAGGCTGTTTCTTTGGCATTTACCTGAATGTTCCTTCCTATTTCTGCAGACAGCCCTTCTGGGACATGGCTGTGTTCTGCGCTCCCTACCAGGACAACTTTCTCTCGGTTTTCATCCATCTTGCTCTGGCCTTATCCTTCTGCTGTTGTCTGCATTCAAATTTGGTTAAACGACTTTCATGTCTCCTATCTATTGTGAAATTATGGTACATCAAGCTTCACAGGATAGAATGCACAATTTTATGTTAAATCATATTTGACATGGGCCATTTTTTTTTTTTTTTGAGACTCTGTTTCCTGGGGGCGCCTGGGTGGTTCAGTTGGTTAAGCATCTGACTCTTGATTTCAGCTCAGGTCATGATTTCATGGTTGTGAGATTGAACCCCATGTCCACCTTCACACTGAGTGTGGAGCCTGCTTGGGATTCTCTCTCGCTTTCTCTCTCTCTCTCTCTCAAAATAAATAAATAAAACATTAAAAAAAAAAAAAAAAAAAAAAGACTGTGTCTCCTGAACAGCATGGCTCCTTTCTGAATAAGCCCAGTGCTCTCTCTCACTTTCCATTCCAAGGTTCAGAGTCCTGTGTCATGGGGCTCCTGTGTCGTGGGCTCCACCCACGTCGTGAGTGTCAGTTAAGTGTCCTACTTCGGCTCAGGTCATGATCTCAAAGTGTGTGGGTTTGAGCCCCTTTTCCGGCTCTCTGCTGTCAGCAAGGAGCCCTCTTGGGACCCTTGTCTCCCTCCTCTCCGCCCCTCCCGCACTTGTGCTCTCTCTTGCTCTCTCTCAAAAATAAACTTTAATTAAAAAAAAAAAAAAAGTCCTGTGTCTTCCTTAGGGGTTGAAACTAGAGAGGGCCCAGCCTTCAGGTGCAACCCCCCTGTCTTTACAGATACCCTTCTCTTAATACTCAGCAACTGCTGAGAAGGAACCTAACAAGAATCACACACATGCCTCAACAGGAAGGTTTGTTTCCTGAGGCTTTCATCCATAGTGAAAATCAGGGATTGACCTTCAAAAAACATCTTAAAATATCCTATGCCTTTCTCCTGCCAATTTCCTTTTCCTCATCCCCTCTCTATTTTCTCTTCCTCCCTCCTGCCCCCCTCTTGTTCTGGGTCAGCTCTTCTTCTTCTCCTTTCCTTTTCTCTATCCTTCCTTCCCCCCTCACTTCTCTTCCTCCTCCTGCTCACTGACCACCTTGTGTTTGCTTTGTATTTTGTATTTTCCCCACTCTATTTAATTTTTTTTACTGTTTATTTTTGAGAGAGAGAGAGAGAGAGAGAGAGAGCGCACAAGTGGGGGAGGGACAGACAGAGGGGGAGACACAGAATCCAAAGCAGGTTCCAGGCTCTGAGCTGTCAGCACAGAGCCCAACACGGGGCTCCAACTAATGGGGAATGAGATCATGACCTGAGCTGAAGTCAGATGCTTAACCGATTGAGCCACCCATGCTCCCCTCCTCAGTTTATTTAAACTGATTGTGATGAGGGACTCAAGCGTATTTTTCATCAGTGCTGCTCTTATTTACTAAAGTTTGGTGTTCTCCAGTAAGCAGCAGAAAATCTCCACAAACCTGCCCACAGTATACTCACGGGACCCTTCTACTTTTTATACCAGGCAGACCTAGGCGAGGAACAATACCCTTTATCAGCTTCTTGGTCAGGTTCCAGCTGATGCATATTCATATTTCCTAGCTCATTAGTAGTCCCCTGGGCTTACTCTGTGTCATCAGGAGAGCACTGAGAATAGTGGGAATCTCAATTAAGGCAATGCCCCTTGTCTCTTTATTGGCCTTGATATTTGTTGAAGCACAAGTTTCCAATTGCTCCATAGAACCGCTAATCAGATCCTTCTCTTATATATAAAACTGAGTCTTAAGAACAGTTATTCTAGCAAACATGCAATGTGCCCTAAGTTCAGCTTTATCAAAATTCCCGGTAAGACACCCAGGTCTGCCTTCCATAAACAGATTGCAATCATTTATTTTTTTTTTTAAATAATGGCTCTAAGGACCTTTGAATAACACAGGAGGGAAATACCTAACATCCTTTAAAAAGATTTAAAATAATGATTATAAAAATATTTGAAGAGGGCATCTGGGTGGTGCAGTTGGCTAAGAATCCAGCCTCTGCTCAGGTCATGATCTCACGCTTTGTGGGTTGAGCCCCGTGTCAGGCTCTGTGCTGACAGCTCAGAGCCTGGAGCCTGCTTTGGATTCTGTGTCTCCCTCTCTTTCAGCCCCTCCCCTGCTTGTGCTCTCTCTCTTTCTCAAAAATAAATACACGTCAAAAATTTTTTTAAAAAATATTTGAGGGGCGCCTGGGTGGCTCAGTCGGTTGGGTGTCCGACTTCAGCTCAGGTCACGATCTCTCGGTCCGTGAGTTCGAGCCCCGCATCAGGCTCTGGGCTGATGGCTCAGAGCCTGGAGCTTGCTTCCGATTCTGTGTCTCCCTCTCTCTCTGCCCCTCCCCCGTTCATGCTCTGTCTCTCTCTGTCTCAAAAATAAATAAAACGTTAAAAAAAAATTTAAAAAAAAAATAAAAAATATTTGAGAAAATAAGATGTTAAGAAAAGTTTTTTTGTGACCATTTTATATAACTGGGAAGTGATCTAATAATACTTTATCATAATGATTTTTTAATATAATTCAACAAAAATCTATAGCTCCACTTATGGTGCTAAGCCCCAAGGGGGTGAAAACGCTGCCTGCCTTCAAGATTCATGAGAGAATTAGGGGAAAAAAGATACACACAAAAAATGTGTACAACAGATAACAAACACGTTTGTTAGCTTCCTGAGGGTAGATACTGTGCCTTCCATTTAACTTATTCTCCTCCCAAATCTAGCTCAGTCCTTTACACACAGAGATACTTAATAAGTGTGTTAGAGATACTGTTATACAAAGGAAATAAAAGGGCGCCTGGGTGACTCAGCACTTAAGTGTCCCACTTCAGATTCTGTGCCTCCCTCTCTCTCTGCCCCTCCCCTGCTCACACTCTGTCTGTCTCTCTCTCTCAAAAATAAATAAACATTAAAAAACTTAAAAAAATAAACATTAAAAAATAATAAAGTAAATAGAAAATAAAGGAAGCAATTAATCTGGGTTACAAAAGTTGGGGAAGGACTCATAGAAATAGGACTTGAGCTGAAACTTAATATATGGGTAAAAATTAGCTCTATTAAAGGGAGAGCCACAGCATTCCTGCCAGAGAAAACAGCATGAAGGAGATTCAGAGGTGGGAGTGTGTATGTTGAGCAGGTAAAAGGAAAATCAGCTGGAGCAGAGAGTTGGGCCGGGGTTTCATGTTTAGAAGGCCAATAAAGATAATCACTAATCCTCTAGATACAGGATCATTCCCATCAGCTTAGAAAAAGCATACCAAGGATTACACACAGGCCTTGATATGCCATTAATTTCTTCCACCTTTAATTTTTTTTTTTTTTTTTTTTTTTTTTTTTTTTACGTGTATTTAGTTTTGAGAAACAAAGTGTGAGCCGGGGAGAGGCAGAGAGAGAAGGAGACACAGAATCGGAAGCAGGCTCCAGGCTCTGAGCAAGAGGTCAGCACAGAGCCTGATGCGGGGCTCAAACCCACGAACTGTGAGATCATGACCTGAGCTGAAGTCAGATGCTCAACCGACTGAGCCACCCAGGTGCTCCAATTTCTTCCATTTTTATTTTTTATTTATTTTTTTTATTTTTATTTTTGAGACAGAGAGAGACAGAGCATGAACGGGGGAGGGGCAGAGAGAGAGGGAGACACAGAATCGGAAACAGGCTCCAGGCTCCGAGCCGTCAGCCCAGAGCCTGACGCGGGGCTCGAACTCACGGACCGCGAGATCGTGACCTGGCTGAAGTCGGACGCTTAACCGACTGCGCCACCCAGGCGCCCCTCTTCCATTTTTAAAACAAAACGAAACAGATCCTTTCTTGGCTCTATAATCCCCTCCCTAAAAAAAAAAAAAAAAAAATCACCAGCTGCCTCCAGTTACCCCGCCCTTGACTCTTGAAGTCACCACAGTAAGGCTTCTGTGCCCACAGCTCCACCAGTGACACTTGGGTAGGTAAATCCACCCATCAGGCCCCAGCTCCCACCTCCCCGGACCCGGACTTGCCCGCATTGTTTGAGACAGCTGACCACTCTTTCCTCCTCGGATCCCGGCCTCACCTGTCCTCCATACTCTCCTGGTTTCCATTCTCTCAACGGCCATCCCTTCTCAAGGTGCTTCTCATTCTCTTGTGCTTGTTTCCACATATATCTCCCTGACCCCAAAATGTGGGGGTGGCCCAGGCCCAGACCTCAGTCATTCCCTGGGTGATAGATGCAGTCTTGCGTTCAGTATCATGTGCCTGCTGATGACTTTTAAATGTATAGCTCTGGCCTCACCCTTCTCTCAGCTATCAACTCCTCTCCAACCACTGGCTTCATACCTTTGGCTCACTGAGGGCACCTGAGATTCAGCACACCCCGAACTGAACTCCCGATATTCTCTCCCGAAGTGGTTCTTCTCAGAGCCTCCCCTTCTCGGAAAAAGGGATTCCATTCGCTCAGGTCTTCAGGCTGAAAACTTGGAAATCACCCTTGACTCTTTTTCCCCTTCCCGTTTTCCACATCTAATCCATTAGCAAAGCCTGTCGGCTCCACCTTCAAAATATCTATAATGTGGCCACTTCTCATTATGCTGATTCAAAGCACCACCTTTTCCCTCCTGGATTAATTCAAAAGCCTTCTTCTTCTTTTTCTTCTTTTTTTTTTAATGTTTATTTATTTTAGAGAGAGAGAGAGGGAGGGGCAGAAAGAGAGAGGGAGACACAGAATCTGCAACAGGATCCAGGCTCTGAGCTGTCAGCACAGAGCCCAACATGGGGCTCAAGGGGGGCTCGAACTCGGGAACAGCGAGATCATGACCTGAGCCACCCAGCCTCCCCAGTACACAAGCCTTCTAAGTGTTCTTCCACCTTTGCTCCCCTGCAGTCTGTTTTCAACCCAGCAGCCTGGTGATGCCTTTAAAATGTGCATCAGAACAGGTCTGTCTTCTGCTCCACACCTGCCAGTGGCTTCCCAGCTTGCTCGGAGAAAAAGCCAGGCTCTTCTTGCCACAGCCCACGGGGCCTTATACCTAATCTGTTGTGCTTTCCTCTGCACCTCTCCTTCCTCATCATCTATCATCCCTCCTGGCTCTGGCTCTCCAGCCACACTGGCCTCCTGCCGCGCCTGGAATTTGCTCCGTGGGCGCCTCAAGACCTCTGCACTTACCAGTCTAGCTGCCCAGAGGGCCTGTCCTCCAGAAGCCCGCACAAGGAACCCCCTCACGTCCTTCAGGCATTTGCTCAAATGTCATCGTCTCAGAGACGCCTTCCTTGCCATGCTGCTTAAAATGACACAGTCCTACCGCCACTTCTCATCCCTGTCTCAGCTTTATTATGTGTTTCTCTAACATAGCAATAATGAATGCTATCTGACATACTATATGCTTTTCTGGTTTTTTTTCCTTTTTTCTTCCTTCCTTCCTCCTTTCTCCCTTTTTTGCTTGATTCTCTCTTTTAGAATATACACCCCATAATCGTAGCGATATTTTATGCTTTGTTCACTATCGTATTCTCAGGGAGTAGAATAGTACCTGGGACAAAGAACATGCTTGAGAAATATTTGTTAAATAAATGAGTAAATTAGGGCACCTGGGTGGCTCAGTTGGTTAAGGGTCCGACTTCGGCTCAGGGCATGATCTCACGGTTTGTGGGTTCGAGCCCCACGTTAGGCTCTGTGTTGACACTCAGAGCCTGGAGCCTGCTTCCGATTCTGTGTCTCCCTCTGTCTCTGCCTCTCCCGCACTCACACTCTATCTGTCTCTCAAAAATAAGTAAACATTAAAAAAAATTAAAAATATAAATGAATAAATCACCACTTTACGAATGAGGAACCTGAATCTTAGAGAAGTGGATAACTTGGCCAAGTTCACTCAGCTGGGGAACAGGGGATACACAACACATAATCAAATCTGTTGGACTGTGGACCTAATCACTGTAATATTTGGCTCTCTGTAGGCAAACCAAGTATCTTTATCTTACACAAAGTGCGGCACTGTTCTCCAAGGCATTTTGTATTATCTTATTTGATGACTTCTCTCTGATTGTGAAAAAATCTGATTTTTCCCCATTGTTGAGAGTATCGACTTGTTCAAAAGTAAATAAGGACAATAAAAGAAAATATTCATTCCAAATCCACATGATTATCGATTACTAAAGGTTTTATTTTGTGATTCAGTTTTATTTTGCTCAGATAGGAAAAATCAGGAATTGAATTAAATTTGTTATCCAAAGTAGTAAAATAGATCAAAAAAACTTCATGAAAGAAATATTCAGAATTCTTCATGATCTAGCTCATCTATTTTCATCCTAAACATACAAAGAAAAGAGCTAATTCAGAAACCATTAGCTAGACATGTTTTGATAATTGTTTATAAGTAAGAATATTAGAGACCCAGCTCCTTCTAAACACTTAAGAAGCTACTATTTCTGAGGATGTGTGGAGTTCTTCTCTCATTTCTGATCAGTAACTATAATTCATGGGAGAATTCATTATTCTATAAGAGTGAATTTCCCCTGCCTTTATAGATTCAGCTCAGTTGAATTTGTTAGCATTGTCTTTCAGGACAACTGGTTAGGGAAAAATAAAATCATTTCTTTTTTAAAAATAAAAACTGTATATATTCAAGGTGTATAGCATGCTGATTGGTATACATATACATAATGAAATGATTACTACAGTCAAAGCAATTAATTCATCTCTTGACATAGTTAAACCATTTAAACCATTTGTGTGTGTGTGTGTGTGATGAAAGCATCTGAAATCTATTATCTTAGCAAATTCCCAGTATTCAGTAAAGTATTATTAACTATAGTCATCATGTTGTACATCAGATGTCTAGACTTACTTGTCCTATATAACTGCAATTTTGTACCCTTTGACTAACACCTCCCCTTTCTCCCTACTTCCCCACCTCTGGTAACCATGGTTTTACTCTCTGCTTCTAGGTATTTGACTTTTTTAGATTCCACATATAAGTGAGACCACCCAGTTCTTTTCTTTCTGTGTCTGTCCTATTTCACTTAGCAAAATGACCTTCAGGTTCATCCATGTTGTTACAAATGGCAGGATGGTCTTCTGTTTTATAGCTGAGTAATATTCCTTTACCCATTCATTTGTTGATGGACACTTAAGTTGTTTCCACATCTTGGATATTGTGAGTAATGCTGCAATGAATGTGGAATACATGTATCTCTTCAAGGTACTGAATCCATTTCCTTCGGATATATACCCAGAAGAGGGATTGCTGGATCATATGGTAGCTCTATTTTTGAGAGAGCCATTTCTTAAAGAAAGCAGTAACTTTGAATTTTAGTAAAATAAAGGCCAGTGTTCTGGATCAGAGGGTGGAAGCCTTGTATAATTTGTTGTACTGTATTAGTCTGGTGGATGTGGCCTGCTGGAGCTATGACTTGGGAGGCAGTGTTCACTGTGTGGGGCAGGTAGAAGGACGGTGTTGTGGGTGTCCATTCAGTGAGTATGAAGTATCTATAGCCTGGGCAGAATTTGATAGAAATGAAGAGGAAAATGGGGATTTGAGAGAAATAATCGAGAAAGCAATGGTTTGGTTTTGTGACCTACAGGGAGGTGGGGCCTGAGAGAGGAAATGAAGATTATCTGGAAGTCTGTGAGTTCAAGACCATCAGGGGTCCTCTTGGTAAGGGGACAGGCATATATGGTAAGTAGAGAAGTTAGCAGTGAAAAGAGGAGTTTTGCTTTTCATTATTCCCATTGATAAACTGTCAAAAGAGATTAATAATATTTCTAACCAAGCTAAAATTGTCATGAGCAAATAATTTTTTAAGTTTATTAATTTACTTAAATTAATTACTGGGGGGGAGGGGCAGAGAGAGAAGGAGAGAGAGAATCCTAAGCAGGCTCTGGGCTGTCAGTGTAGAACCCAACACGGGGCTCCGTCTCAGGATTGTGAGATTATGACCTGAGCCAAAATTAGAGTGGGATGCTCAGGTGACTGAGCCACCCAGCTGCCCCAGCAAATAATTCTTAAAATCAATTTTCATAGTACTAGATTCCTCCCATTCTGTGAGAAATCTAATTGCTAATTCAATTCAGTGGAAGTTTATGGGACCCTCCAAGTTTCCTATATAATCCTGAGTTGGTTGTATTTTTGCAGGGATGTTTCTATATCGTCTGAATTTTCAAATAAAGTTGCTCACAGTGTTTCTGCATTTACTTTTTAGCCTTTGCGTATCAATAGTTATGTGTCCATTTTCAATCCTAATTGTTTTCTGGGTGTCTGTCTCTCATCACTTTGGATGGAGGTTTGTCAATTGTATTGGTCTTTCAGACAAAAAGATAGTTTCTTACATTTCTGCAGAGTCTTTCTTTTATCCTTTTAAGTAGTTGTTTATGCTCTCATGCAGGCAATGGCAGATGCCATAAGCAGTTGTTGTAGAGAGAAATGAGCTGGGGAGGTAAAGTGCATGTCAAAGTTCTGTTTCCTGCCATGTGTCTCAGCTGTTGACTTGAAAAAGGCTGGTCACTGGGGCAAGTTGGAATCAGGACAGGCCAGGTTGTCCCGAGCTATGAGGGTGGCTGTCTTGAGGTGAACAGGCAACATTACAAAACACTTCCAGGAACTGCCTTCAGCTGTCGGACAAGGGCTCTTGTCCTTTGGCTATTCATTCTTCCTTTCTTTTTCCTTATACAGTTTAGCTTTTTATCAACATTATCCAGTGAGCATTAACATTAGTTAGAATTGTAGTTCATGCTAAATTTTGGTGGAACAACTTAAAGAATGTTATCACCCGAAGAGCATTTTTTAAAGCCCAGTAATCCTTAGCATTTCTAATGTGTGGTGATACGATTCTCTAAGCAGAGTTAATAAGCAAACTTTCTTTGTCAAGATTTAACATTAGCTGCAGTTTGGACTTTAGCTGTCAACTCAAAATGGATGGAGCAGTCTTCCTATCCAGCCAAGCCTGGACAGCAACAGAAACACCATTAATACTATAATTTCTATAGAAGAAACATGCACCTCTGTCTATATGTATATAAAAGTGCCATAATTTTTTCCAAGTTTTTATTTAAATTCTAGTTAGTTAACATTTAGTGTAATATTCGTTTCAGGTGTAGAATTTAGTGATTCAACACTTAACATACAACACCCGGTGCTCATCACAAGTGTCCTCCTTAATCCCCATCACCTTTCTAAGCTACCCCCCTGCCTACCTCCCCTTTGGTAACCATCAGTTTACCTAAGATATAGGTAGATATAGATATGGATATAGATTGCTATACCATCACTAACCATCAAAGCCAGAGGAAACAGCCTCTGGTGAGTTGAATATCTCATCCGAGATCACAAAACTAGTTGGTAACAGAGCCATGATTGAAATCTTTTCTGTCCAACTTAGTCTTTATTCCATTACTCCATGAACTTTATGCATCGCCTAAAAGGTAGATGAGAATAAGGGTGCCTGGGTGGCTCAGTGGGTGAAGCTTCAGACTCTTAATTTTGGTTCATGTTATGATCTCACAGTTGTGGACTTTGTGTTGGACGTGGAGCCTGGTTAAGATTCTCTGATACTTTCTCTCCCTTTACCTCTGCCCCTCCCCACTTGTGCTCTCTGTCTTGTGCCCCCCCCTCAAAAAAAAAAAAAGGTAGATAAGAATATATAAGTGGCATTTAACTAGTTATTACCAATGCAAGAGTTTTAAGGAATACTTTCTGGTAAAAGAAATGTATGTATCTGGAATGCATATTAGAAAGAAGAAAAGAAAGTTGGAGCAAAATGTAGAATATTCTCAGTGAACTGGCTCTTTATTTTACATGTTAGTTATTTGAATTGGGAAACATAGGAATTATCTTCATTGTGCTCAAACATGAAGTTGTTTGTTTACTTGTTAATATCTACTACTAAAATGTCTTAATATTTTTGGCAGGATGAGGGTTTGAGGGGTTTTCTCCCTCTTGCTTTTTAGAGATTTTTGTTTTACTATACAGGAAGACTCTCAGGAAATCCTCTTTCCTGGTGTTGGATTCATGTGAAGAGAAAGACATAAAACTCAGATCTTTGCACCGTTCAGGAGTTGTTGATGTGGCTAACAGCTGTTTCTCTTGATTCTGATGTGATATTTAGTTATAGCTTTCTAATCACTATTTTATAGTCCCTTTGATTTTAAAATTGTCAATAACCAAAGAGCAAGTGTTTTGTAAAAGCCAAATTAAGTATTTTAGGCAACACATATATTAAAGATTTTGAAATTAAAACTTAAACTTTAAGCTCCCTAGAAATGGCAGAGGGTTCAATTTCAATAGGAATTGTGGCTGTGTTGTAGAGTTTGTAAAATGCTTTGCAGTGGATGACTCTTAAAGGGGAGAATATTCATTTTTATTGTTGGTGCCATTAGTATATTTAATAAAGTGGTTCCACTTTTTTTGCTCACAAATGCTCATGCAAAGAAGCTATTTCAATGTAACAGCTCATGATGTTGCTTATAGCACATACTTTTTGATTTGGATGTATCATTCTGATCCTTTCTAGATGCTCCTCATTTTAAAAGGTACACACGCCGAGGTACTGCTGTGAAGGGATTTTGCAGAGGTGAAGAAGTTCTCAAATCTGTTGACCTTAAGATAGGGAGGTGATCTGGGTAGGGCCTGGCCTAATCACACTAGCCCTGTAAATCTAAGTCTAGAGGCAGAGATGGAAGGAGAGGGAGGTGGAGGGAGGCACAGAGAGGAAGCCTGAGAAGGATTTGATGTGCTGTTGCTGACTTGATAATGGAGAGGGCCACATGGGGAGGTATGTGGGCAGCCTTCAGAATCTGAGAGTGGCTGGTAATTGACAGCCAACAGGAAGCGGGGACCTTAATCTTACAGACTGGACAAACCGGACAAAGAAGGAACTGAATTCTGCCAGTGAGACCTTTGGGCTCCAGATGAGATGAGCCATGGGCTCTGCCAAGTTCTTGATTTGGCTTTGGGGGACCTTGAGCAGAGAACCCAGCCCGGCCATGCCTGAACTAAAGCAAAGATGAGCTGGTATGTGGGTATTGTATTATGTTATTAAGTCTATGGTAATTGGTTATGCAGCAATAGGTAACTAATACACTGATTTGGAATTGGGTCAAGCTTAGCTTCTTTAGAGACCTAAAGCCATTTTTCCTTCTAATCTCATTCTTATTTGAAAGCAAAGACAAATAAGCAAAACTGAAGTATTTGATCTATCGGTTCAGTACATGAGGCCAGTACCAATTATAGAATCTGTTGTTGTGGGCTTTATGTTCAACTTCCAAGTGGCTTTTGCCTGTTTATAAATAAGAATGATTTCCCTTGAGACTACCGCTCTCAGCTGTCGCAGCTACCCTCCACTATGTGGTTCCTCAACTCTGATTCCAGGGAAGATTATTTGCAGGGATGACCGCCATGATTCCTCCTGTCCTAGGATCCCGGTACTTAGGTCCCTTTGTAATGTGACCACTGCTTTTACTACCAAGGGGTGGAGTCTGTTTCTCTGAACCTCATACTGGGGCTGGCTCTGTGTTGTTTTCAAATGATAGGATGTCACAGAATGACCTGGCTGCTAGACCTCCTGCTAGGCCCCTCCTGGGGCCTTATGGCTTCCTCTTTCACCCCCACTGGACACAGCTGACCTGTGAGGAAGTCCCAGCCATCCCCCCGAGAGGCTATGTACAGGGCATCTGAGGTACCCAAGCAGACAGCTCCAGTCAACATCTGGACTTTGAGGCCACCCACAACAAGCTGGTCTCTGGCAAATGCATGACAGAGCCTCGCTGGGACTGAATGGAGCAGAAACAAGCTAATCCCAAAATAGTGGATTTAGTAAACTGATGTCCTTTCTTTCTTTTTTTTTTAATTAAAAAATTGTTTTAATGTTTATTTATTTTTGAGAGAGAGACGGCATGATCAGGGGAGGGACAGAGAAAGAGGGAGACACAGAATTCGAAGCAGGCTCCAGGCTCTGAGCTGTTAGCATAGAGCCTGACATGGGGTTTGAATTCTCCAACCGTGAGATCATGACCTGAGCCAAAGTCAGATGCTTAACTGACTGTGCCACCCAGGTGCCCCTTAATTTTTTTTTTTAATTTAATTTTTATTTTTGGGAGACAGAGAGAGAGAGAGGGAGAGAGAACACTAGCAGGGGAATGACATCGAGAGAGACACCGAATCTGAAGCAGGCTTCAGGCTCCAAGCTGTCAGCACAGAGCCCAACACAGGGCTCAAACCAGGAACAGTGAGATCATAACCTGAGCCAAAGTCTGATACTTCACTGAGCCACCCAGGCGCCCCAGTGTCCTTTCTTTTAATGACTTTGACTCAAGAAGTTCAAAGAAAACATTTGATCTCCTCTTACTGTTTTTGTTTAAATTATGTTTCCTGATACAAGGGTAGGGTGATGGCTAAGAACCTGTGGACATTTATACCCCAGACTATGGAATGAGCTACATATTCCCATTCCTCTCAGAGGGCAGGGGAAATGCCTTGTAGTTACTTACCACATCCAGGCGCTCTTCTCACTGTGTTGGCATGATACAAGTGTCCCAGGCTGCTTTAAGGGGACATTACAGGCTCACTGGTGGGTTAGTGCTTTTCCAAGGTTAGAATCTAGAATTTAAAGCATGCTCCTTGTATTAGTTCACTCAGGATGCCATAAATAGTGCCTTCTTTTTTAAAAAAAATTTTTAATGTTTATTTTTGAGAGAGAGAAAGAGAGATTGAGAGAGAGAGAGTGAGAGTGAGAGAGAGAGAGAGAGAGAGCGAGCAAAATCAGGGGAGGGGCAGAAAGAGAATGAGACACAGAATCCGAAGCAGGCTCCAGGCTCTGAGCTGTCAGCACAGAGCCCAGCTCTGGGCCTAACTCACGAACCTTGAGATCATGACCTGACCTGAAGTTGGACCCTTAACCGACTGAGCCACCCAGGTGCCCCCATAATGGTGGCTTCTTAACAGACATGGGGGCAGGGCTGGTTTCTGGTGAGGTCTCTCCCTGGCATGCACATGGCTGTTTTTCAGCTGTGTCCTCACATGACCTCTTCTCTGCATGTTTTAGAGAGAGAAAACTCTGGTGTCTCTTCCTCTTAAAAGGTCCGCCAGTCCTACCAAATTAGGTCCCCACCTTTATGACCTAATTTAACCTTAATTACTTCCCTAAAGGCCCTATTTCCAGATACAGTCATATTGAGGGTTAGTGTTTCAACATAGGAATTTAGGGGGAACATAATTCAGTTCCTAACGCTTCTTATATGCCAGATAGTATGTTAAGCATGAGGGGTAAAGATATATGTATATATCAAGCACAAACTCTGCTCAAGGAAGACACATATTTACAATATAGTGCAATAATTACCAGACTATGCAAGGTGATAGATTCTTTCCTCTATTCTTGTGTTCACAGAGCAGGGCCATTCAGCAAATATAGCATTCTGGCTGAGCTAAGCCCTGGGCATTTGGGGGATGTAGGAGGTCAAGGTGATATCAAGAAGTATACTGCCCCATGGGGTACTGTAGCAAGGAGCTTAGACTTGATTATGTAGTAGGAATTGGGCACTTGTTAAAGGGTTTAAAGTTGAACAGATTTGTATTGGGAAAGTTCACTGGGAAGCAGTTTGGAGGGAAAAAGTGTGTGTAATTGGAGGCTGGGGACAGTTGGGAGAGAGACCACTGCCAGGGTATGGTTACACACCCCAAAGGCAGTTGTGGCAGGGCGGGTAGGAAGGGGAGGATCCCTGTAGGATTCCTAGGACTTGGGGTTGGCTCCCTTGTGAGGAGTGAATAGAGAATTTAGTTTGGATCCCCAGTTCTGGTTTGGTGACTGGTGGACCCATTAATTACAGAAACAACACAATCCAAGGACAGCGAGAAAAGAAAGACTCAGAGGAAACACTATGGATAAAGTTCACACAGCCTCTTACTCTCTAAATCCTGTGGCAGGTGATTCCACCCCTCAGTGGGTTTCAGGGACCTAAGGATGGCCAGGCCCTTAAAGGGCTGGCTTTAGAGCATCTTTGGAGTAATTGTTTACTGAAATCCATAACTGATATGACTGTTCTGTGTGATCATGACCCACGCTCTTTAGTCTGAAAAACTTCCCAATAAATAAAACCTTATGCGTCTGTTGCCAAGAAAATTAAAAAGCTTTTGATTTAAAACCCATCAACCTGTCCTTGTTTGCTACTCTCAATTTCTTAGTTTTGTACCTGTTGTGATTCAGGCACATGGTAATCTGAGAGTCTTAGGGTTGGGCAGAGAAGCAATTTGCTGTAAGAGAGCTGTAAAAAACGAAAATCAGAGAAGGAAAAAAAAAGGTGAAACAAACCTTTCCTCCTTGTGCACAAATCAAATCTCCAATTACTCTTTGATGGGTGGGGACAGGGAAGGAATCTAGGTAAATTTCCAGGTCACCGGGTTTCAAGTCCTGGTTTGACAGTAAATTTATACAATTAAACCTGTTTCCTCCCTGATTTCTTCTGTGACATATTTGTAGGATTTCAATGGGGACAGTCTCGCTAAACCTCACAAGCGTGGAGTGAAGACAGAGGCCAGACACCCACGAGCCGAGAGCCGATTAGTTCAGGGGAGAGACCGAGACAGAGAGAGGTGGGGGAGAGAGAGATCTTTAATTGTGGGCTCCGGGAACGTGCTCCCGCCACCTTCGATTTCCCATTTCTCTCTCTCATCTGGTGACACTTAGTTTTTTTTCTCCCAACATTCCCTCTCCTCTTTCCAAGTTTCTGAAGCCAATCAAACTAGAACAACAGAAGGAAAACCTCCCGGAACCAAATCCCCAGGCTTTCTCCGAGCTCCCCGCCTGGCGTGGCGCACTCCCCTCGGGCCGCGGCGGTCCCATGCGCGGAGCCCGCAGCCAGCGCGGCGGGGCGGGGCGGGGTCTGGGCGGGGCTTCCGCAGTCGCGCCCCGCCCCCGCCCCGCCCCGCCGCTTAATTCGGAGCCGCGGGGCCGCGGGGTGTGAAAGAGCCGCCCAGCGCTGGACTGGCCGCCGCTGCCGCCGTCGTCAGAGCCGCCGCCCGCGCCGCCTCGGGGCCGCTCTGAGCTGCCGGGTCGCTGGGCGCCGCCGCGGCCGCCCGGAGCGAGCGCCGGGGAGGGAGCCGCGCGCCTTTGTGAGCGCGCCGAGGTAGGTTCGCCTACCGCACTTACTTTGCACACAAAGACTGGGAGCTCGGGGGAGGCGGGTGCGCTCCGGGGAGACTGCGCGGCCGCCCGCCCTTCCCCGACCCCCGGCCCGGGGGACCCCAGGGCGGAAAGGGCCGCCGGCTTTCCCTCCCCGCGGCCGGCCGTGAGAGCGGCGCGCGCGGTGGGGCGGGGGTCCGTGCGTGCGCGAGAGGACGACGCACAGGGCGGTGGGCGTGCGGGGAGCCCCGGTCGCCCCGCGCCGTGCTCGGTGAGGGCCTGGGGTGCAGGGCTGGGGCGTGGCAGGGCCCGGTGCCGTGCCCCCCCGCCCGAGGGGTGCTGGGGGAGGCGGGGGGGGGGCGCCGCGAGGAAGGGGAGCCCAGGCGGCCGCTCGGCTCGGCTTATTGTTGCCTCCTCGGCCCTGAAAATGGAGAGACCCTGCCTGGAGCGGGATGCGCTGCCCACCGGGTGCGCCGCGCGTGGCCAGATGCCGAGCCCTCGGCGCCCGGTTGCCCCTCGCTGCGCGGGCGCGCTCGGGGTGGCCGGAGCGGGCTCCGGGGCCCGAGCGAGCCTGTGCCTGGGCAGACAAAGGAGGGGCCGAGGGGGGTGGGGGTTGCCCCGTTGCTTTAAAGGTGACTGTCGCACTGTTTCCAAACAGTCTGCAAGTAACTTTTCCATTTTTGACTCCTTTCCGTTGCTACTCATCCAGTAAACCCGGTATGTATCTTGGGCGGCGTCTGCACCCATTAAGTCCTAGAAATTTGGTTCCCATAGTATCTCGCTAAGCATCTTCGGGTGCCTCGGGGATCACATGGATATGTGTGGCCAAGTTTTGACACGCTGTGTAGGGGATGGTAAGAGCCACTTCTGAAATATGAAGAGGAATCCTGTTGATATAAATTGCAGATCTTACTCTGAGCGGCAAGATACCATACCCTTCCTTCTTCAGAAAGACTTAAGTCAGTGACGGTAGAGCAAAGTTCTGTGATTTGAGTATGATATTAAAGGGAAATACAGAAAAACGGGATGCTTGTTAGACTTTACATTCTTTAACCTGAGGATTTCTCACCAACGGGGGTGTTCGTTTTCTCCCCTGACCACGTTGCCCTGGCCATGACTTTGGAGATCTTAGTTATCCAAGTTGCTTTAAGTTGAAATAGTATCTGGGATGGCTGTCTGGAGATTTCTTAGTAGTTTCAAGTTGAAAACTTTCAAGTATAGAATTATGTACGTTTATTATAAAATTGAAAAAAAAAACACAGAAAAGAAGGTCACTTAATGTCTACTGCCCAAACATACCCTGAGGATGAAGGCATTTTAGCTTGATTTATGACTTGGCAGCCATGGTGTGTGTGTGTGTGTGTGTGTGTGTGTGTGTGTGTGTGTGTGTGAGAGAGAGAGAGAGAGAGAATAAATGAGTTACTGATTCTTAATCTTTACCAGTCACATCAGATTGAAATATATCCATAGTCTACAATAGTGGTTAGCCACTTTCACACAGAATTAATACCAACAAGTTGTCTGAAATATATTTTCTTATAGCCTTACAAGAAACCACCTGTACAGAAGGGGGGAGGGAAGAAATAGGAAAAACAAGGTAGTTTCCACTTAATTTGGAAGAATGAACTGACAGAAAAGTTTTAGGGAATGTGTTATTCAGGTTTCAGGACTAGTTTTGGATTGACTATTTTAAAAAAAGGTATTTTAGCTTTTAAAATATTTAAAAAGTAAACTTCTCCGATTTCATAAGAAATGTTGATGGAAGGACACCTTTTTTGTAGAACAAGGAATGATAGAGGTTTTATAGCCAGATACAGGTTTACTTCAGAAAGACTTTGCCTTGAGAAAGTAAAAAAAAGGATTTCCCTGTGAGTAGTGAGTGGTTTTGAGTGCATATGTTCTGTAAAAAAAAAGCCAAAAAACAACACATTGTTCAACCACAGATTTGGCACTGAATGCTTTTATTACGTACTTCTGTTTACCACTTGTAAAGTTTTCGGACATTTCATTTCTACAATTTCCACTTGGAAAGTTTCTGGACATCTTCATTACTCCATGCAAAGTAAAAAGAGGTCTTGGAGACAACTGTTTAGAAGTAGATTGATCGTGAGGATGATGCAGTCCTTTTCGAAGTTAGAAGAACTTACGAGAAGGAAGTTGTGGCTAAGAACTATCAGGTGCATTCTTTGTTCCTGTTCCTAACTTGGGGCCTCTTTATCTGCACACATGCTTTAGAGGGAGCTTTTGCAGCTCAGTAGTGACCTGTAAGTCAGGGTGTGAAGTTTATCGGGAGAAGTACATTGTCTGCTGTAATGATCAGCGTTCCTTCAGAAATAATGGGGCCTTTCCACATACAGAAGTCAAAAGAAACTCAAATAGGACATTTCAGAATTCTAGATATTATTTTTCAACCCTCCTGTGGCCTTAGACTACTTAAGCACTGTAAACGCAACGTAAACCCAGCAGGACTAGAGGTCAGAGTTGAGTAGCTTTGTTCTTTTTCAATAACGTTTCTGGGGTGAGGCGGCAGGGGCGTAAAATTTGGGAGTGGTCCAGTGTTAAGGGCTTGCTATGGCTGTTTGTGACGGCCAGCCTCTTGCCCCTGTGGACTGCAGAAACCACTCTTGGGGATGTTTAAAAGTAGACTTGGTTTATGTTTTAGGGAAGTGCTATGGGAAATCCTGTTCCTGAACTGTGGTAGGATGGGTGCTCTTATTCATTCATTTCTTTGATTTCTTAATTGTTTAAAATGTCACAAGTGAAAAGAATTTATGGAAAAGATTTATACTGGTTTTCTGTGGGAGTGGTTTCAGGGTAGAAGACTTTTCTCTGAAAAGAACGTCTACAGTAGAGTCCTGTTGTGGCTTAGTGTTCTTGTTAACGTCCGGTCTGCACCTTCCTCCTTCCAGGATTCTCTGTGCAGAATGTTGTTAAAAATGGATCAGGAAATTTGGTTCAGTAAGATCTAGATTTCAGGCATTTGTGGAAGTCCCCAGATATGTTGGGGGGTGGCCACCCCTCTTGAAGTCTAGAGAAAGTAGTTGTGGACACTGGCCTATTTCGCATCTCACTTTGGGCATCTGTGTTGAGAAAGCTTCGGTGCCAATGAGAAGTCTGTGTGAACCACAGCCCAAGGCCACGTGGTTCTCAAATGACCCGATGAGGCTTCATTGTCTTGTATAATTTCCTTGTCTTATCTTGGCCTATTTTTGCTTTTCCTTTGTGAAAGCAAATCATTTTTCTCCCCTTTTCCTTTCTGGTGCAGAAAGTGCCGGGCCTTATCCATCTGAACTTTTCCTTATGCTCAATACCGAGGACACTCGGCTGAAAAGGAGTTGAAGCTTTCTGATTTCATTTCCCATTAGTAAAAGAAATAATTTGGCAAGCTGGTGTAGGTTGCCATTTAGCCTTGGCAAATCTGCGAGGGGCTGTTTCTAAGGCTGGTGGGGGAAGCTTTGCTTTTCATTCACTCCTTCATGTAACAGACATTTACTTAGAGCCTCTTCTGTGCCAGCTCTGGCCTCGCACTGGGTGTATTGTAGTTGACAGCGGATGCGGTCCCTGTCCTCATGGCTCGACGGGTGAGGACGCTGTTTAAAGAATTGCACAACATTACACAGACATGGTTCAATGACAGTCATGTTAAGGGCTGTGAGGGGAAAGTAGCTCTTGGTGAATTAAGGTGCCTCCGAAAGAAAGACTAAATCCCAGCCAAGGCTGAGGGGTCGTGTTGCTAACTCAAGGCGAAGGCTGGGGAGAGGCATGGGAGGGAAGTGAGGGTGCTTTGCTGAGGGCTGAGCAGTTTAAGAGCAGGGTGGTAGGGGTGGGGGCTGAACCCAGGAGGAGGACCTTTCATTTTTGTTTGGAGTGTGGCTGAGGGGTCAGGGCGCTTTGTGGCCCTGATCCAGGAGAAACGGGGAAAGGATGGTGTTGTCCCCATGTTCTTGTTGGAGGTGAACCTCAAGAAACCAGTTTGGGGACATGGTGTCCTGACCTGAGGGATTCCCAGGAGCTGAGGGCTAGTGTCATGCGGGGAGGGGGGAGGGGCACTGACTATGACTGTGGTGACCAGAAGTTCTGTTCCAGATGAGAAGATAAGATGGGGTTTGTGGGGAACTTGTGGGAAGACTTAAGAATGTTTTCCAAACTCTGGTGAGCTCTAGGAGGGAAAACGGAGGGGAGAGGTTCAGAGAAAGGAATGTTGCTTTAAAACTAGGTGAATGCATGGTGCGCCTGGGTGGCTCAGTCGGTTAAGAGTTGGACTCTTGATCTCGCCTCGGCTTGGGTCATGATCTCACGGTTCATGGGTTCAAGTCCTGTCCGTGCTGACAGTGTGGAGCCTGGAGAGATAGTCTCTCTCTGCCCCTCCCCCACCCGTGTGCGCATGTGTACTCTCTCAAAATAAATTTAAAAATATTAAAAATAAAATAAAACTAGGTGAACACCTTAGTTGTTCTAAAGATTTCATTTAAGGGGAAGCAGTGGGTGCAGAGCACTTGGAAAGCAGTAGCCATCGCCTAAGCTCTGTGGTGATGTGTAGGTGGGGAAGAGGAGGGAGGCGTGGTTTGGTGACAGTAATGTAGCAAAGTCTTGGGCTTCTGCAGTGTGAAGAAAACCCTCCTGTAGAGTCCGCGAAACAGCAGGGGCCTCTGGGCTGCCCACAGTGCTTTTCCTGCTTGTGCTACTGAATCATAAACTCCGTCGTTAGAACCAGAGGTCTTAAATAGGAGGGATGCCCAGCCTAGGCAACTTTCTGGGTTGAAGACGTGTTGTGATGTCTCCTCAGAAAACAAGAATGAGAAAATGCGGGTTAGAGACCAGCTGTCTGCTTCCTGGCTGGTTGTAGGTACGTGTGATTTGGAGGGTTCTTGATGATCTTTGCTGTTGGCAGTGCCAGCTTGTGTTGCTCCGAAGTTTCTGCGGGGACCACCCTGCTCACTCCCGGCCCTGGGCTGGAGGGTGGGACTGGGGAGTGGGGTGCATTTCTTAATGTGGGGTAGGGGAGAGGTTTGGAGCTTTAAAGCCAGACATGTCCGAGTTAGAATCCAGGCCCCAGCTTTGTGACCTACAGCAAGTTACAGAACCCTTAGGAGCTCTGGTATTCTCAATGTGTGAGATGAACTTAGTAAGACGTACCTCCCGGCAAGGCAGGGGCAAATGCAAGGTCATGAAGCCCCAGAGGGTCATGGTTCCCGACACGTGACTGGAGGCTGTTGTGCCATTGCCTGCAGTCTTATAATTCTTATTTTTAGTAACTCCGTGGCCGTGGTGCCAAGATGCGGGACACCCCCCTTCTGCTCTGCCCTTCCCCCCCCCAGTGGTGCCAAGATGAGGGACCCGTAGGGAAGGGGGAGGGACTTCCTTCTCCCTTTTCTCCTCACCTGCCCTCACCTAGCTCCTGGTAAAGATAACCTGGCTCTGATATTAGAAATGACACGTTCTATTCTATTTTTGGACACAAGGTTTGTCATAATGAAGTGTATAGGAGAGAGGGCTGTGACTCTGGTATAAACCTTTCTGAGTCATTATTAACATAAGAAACGGAGAGCACACTCCATAAGAGTTAAGGTTAAAACTTAACATTTTATCCAGGCACCTGGGCCTGCTGTATGCTGATGAGCCTATGAGACTGTACAGTGAGTCATGTTATAAATTCCTGCAGTGTAAATAATCAGAAGTTGTTTATGAATGTCTAATGTGGATGAATTAAAATTCCCATGTCCTGGAGGAAGTTAAGAGTGTCATGGTGGATATGTCTATGTAGAAAGACGTTCTTTATAATATTGTTTTCCCTTATAACTTAATTTCATTTAAAATAGCTAATGCTGTGGTCAGATTTCTTATTTTTCTTCCTTTTTTTAATGGACACACAAAATAGTGTAGTGTGTTGGAGAGAGAGAGACCTAGATTTTTAAAATGTTCAGAATCCTAGGGGTGCCTGGATGGCTCTGGTTAAGCGGCCGGAGTCTTGATTTCGGCTCAGGTCATGATCTCATGGGTTCATGAGTTCCAGCCCCACATTGGACTCCATGCTGACAGTGCAGAGCCTGCTTGGGATTCCCCCCCGCACCCCCCATCCCTCCTCCCCTGTTCCCTCTCTTTATCTCTCTCAAAGTAAATAAATTTTTAAAAATTAAAAAAAAATTTCAGAACCCTAAGCGCAAGCTCCCCACTAATTAGTACAGTTTCTGAACAGGTCATTTATTTGCTTTTCATCTGTAAAATGGAGGCAGTCACACTTGACTACCTCTTAGAGCTGTCTTGTGGGTGAGGTCAAGTTTGCATGCTCTATAGCTGGTGAGTTCTGCAACTCAGGGAGTTGGTCCCTGCACTGGGCGTGAAGCCTACTTAAAAAAAAAAAAAAGATGGAACCATCAAGACTCACTAATGGATTGGAGCTAATATTCAAGAGGGAAAGAAATCTTCAATAACATCCACACTTTTAGCCTCAGCAACTGCACAAAGGGTGACTCCATTTATTGATATGCAAAACCCTGGGGGTGGGGGCAGAGGGGAAGGGAGGATGATGCAATGCTCACAGCAGCCTCTGAAAGTAATCCTTTTAGATTCCCATTTCACAGATGTGGAAACTGAGGCTTAGAGAAGTGAAAAGTTTGCCCCGGAAGGAAGCTGGGTCAAGATTGGGATCCAAGTCTGATCCTGCCAGGCTTGCATTCTGAACTGTTTTTGCTATGTTCTGTAAAATACCTGAATTTGCTGTTATCACGGAGTGGTATGAAATGCCTGTGCAAACTTTTTGGAAACACACCTCTTTTATTTTATGGTAGTGTAGCTTTATTGAGATATAATTTACATTCACACAATTCACCCATTGTCAGTGTGCAGTTTTATAGTGTGTAGTTTATGTGCTTGAACAACTATCACCCCAGACCTGTTTTAGATTCTGCAGTCCAAGGGCAGCTGGGTGGCTCAGTCATTTAGGTGTCCACCTTCGGCTCTGGTCGTGATCTCGCAGCCCATGAGTTCAAGCCCCACACTGGGCTCTGTGCTGGCAGCTCAGAGCCTGGAGCCTGCTTCAGATTCTGTGTCTCCTTCTCTCTCTCTGCCCCTCCCCTGCTCATGCTCTGTCTGTCTGTCTGCCTCTCTCTCTCTCTCTCAAAAATAAATAAGCATTAAAATTTTTTTTTTAAAAAATGGATTCTGCAGTCCATTCCTGTTCCCATACCCAGTCTTCGGCAGCCGCTCATCTTTCTTCTGTCTCTAAAATTTCGCTTTTGTAGAAATTTCATCCACACATAAGAAATCACACAACATGCGGCCCGTTGTGTCCTGCTTTGTATATTTTAACAGAATGTGTTTGCAGCTCACCCACTGTTGCACAACGCATCTGCTTTTGAGGAATGTTTTTTGCCTTTGTCAGAAAGAGGTGCTTTTTGCTGATGAGAATGATTTCCACAGAGATGGGCCTTGAGAAGATGATGAAAATAGTAATAGCTGGCATTTACTGAGCATTTATGTTATGCTGGGCGTGGTGGTGTTCATGGTCTTCTGTGATCTTCTAAGTGATTCTGTGAGGCAGGTAGCATTATTCGTGTTTGACAAATGAGACACTAAAGCACAGAGAGATTAAAAAGCTTGCCCAAGGTTTACGATGATGAAACTTGGGGCTTCTGTCTGCAGAACTGCGTCTGTTTTCCCTGGACTCTGTTCTAACACTTTTGACTTTCTAGGCTCAGAAAGGGTTTGGGATCCCAGTGGGGGTAATGCACTTGCCAGGTAAATCCAAAACTATAGCTTTAAGGAGAATATCTGCTCTGCATTTTTATTTTGGCATTGCCATATGGAAACTATAGCGTCTAAAAGTGATTCATTTGTGAAGTTGCTTTCTTCTAGGCATAACGTAAGGATGGCACCAAATTAAAAACACATAATTATGTCATTAGAGCTTGTGTATTTGAGTCGTATTTTAAATATTATGTTTACCAGAAATGCCATTTTTGTACAAACTGTCCCCAGGCTACTGCCTTATTAATGGATGTAATTTAATTAGGCATCATGCATTTTTCAAGATGTTTATATAATTATATTATACATTAATACATTTTCCCCTTTTTGTAACAAAATCTGTATTTAAACAGTATTTTTCCCTGTTCACATATAATTAGTATTGGAGGATTTCATATTCCCTATTGAAGAATTCTTTGTGTGTATCCCTAATATTCTGAAAATTTTCAAAATGTTTTAAACACCTCCTATGTGTTTTTCTGTTTATCTTTTTTTTCTTTTTTTCCCCCCTAGATTGTCAAGGAGCTTGGTAGGAGCTGGTTATATAATTTTAGCCATCATGAGTGATAACCTCTTAGGCATAAGGACTAACTTTACACCAGGATTCTGCCCTTCGTTTCTGGGGAGACACTTTTTACTGGCCCCGTAGCTTCCTCACTTTCTAAAATGGGATCACGGCATTGTTAAACTAACTGCGTGAAAGTGTAGTACCTTTCATTTTTTAGGGATTTTTAATTATGGTCCCTGTTTACTAAGTTCAAAATAGCAAACATAAAAGCTGCTCTTTATTTTAGAACACATGGTTTTAAAGAGTGAAACAATGATACTACATTTGGATCTGAAAAGATTTCCCTCTGATCTTTAAAAGTCTCCATAGGGTTAGAACCACAGGGGCGTCTGCCGCATTTTAAATTTTTTTTTTTTTTTCAACGTTTTTTTATTTATTTTTGGGACAGAGAGAGACAGAGCATGAACGGGGGAGGGGCAGAGAGAGAGGGAGACACAGAATTGGAAACAGGCTCCAGGCTCTGAGCCATCAGCCCAGAGCCCGACGCGGGGCTCGAACTCACGGAACGCGAGATCGTGACCTGGCTGAAGTCGGACGCTTAACCGACTGCGCCACCCAGGCGCCCCTTAAAAGAAGATTAAGTGGTGAAATGGCAGGTGTTTGGAACTGGCGAAAGGGGACGGCCAGTGTTCTGCACCCATTGGGAGGGGTTCCACTGAGCCGCAGGTGAAAAGCCCTGTGCCTTGAGCTGGAAGCTTTGGGAAAGTGAGGTTTGGGGACAGAGTTAGAGACTCACAGGTGGCAGTAAAGAAGCCGCATCTTCAGTTGCCATCACCGTCGGCTCGCGCTCACTGTTTGGCTGGCCGGACAGCATGCGTCAGCTGTGGAGGCCACCAGCGTGCGGGGCTTGGGAGTTGTAAACAGGCCCTGACCTGTTTGTTCTTCCATTCCAGGCTTGCTTCTGACTGGCCCTACTAGCCTCGAGGAGAGGGGATGTTATATGGGAAAGACCAATCAAATAAAATTAAAATTTCAGGGAGTAAAAATTGATGGAGCTGTGTGCCCTTTACATTATGTAAGTTACACCTCCAATAGATAGATTTATTTATTTATTTATTTATTTATTTATTTATAAAGTTTATTTATTTTGAGAGAGAGCAAGTGGGGGAGGGGCAGAGAGCGAGCGAGGGAGGGGGAGAGAGATTCCCAAGCAGGCTCTGTGCTGTGAGCGTGGAGACTAACTTGGGGCTTGATCTCACGAACCTGTGAGATCGTGACCTGAGCAGAAACCAAGAATTGGACTGAGCCACCCAGGTGCCTTTCCATCAGATATATTGAAACAAAGAAAGGTGAGAAGCCAAAAGAAACTCGACAGAACTCTCCAGGCAGTCAAGGCGGTAGGTAGAGGACCGCTCAAGACTGCAACAGGGAGGTTGCCACTTGGGTGTTGGTCCTATGTTTTCTCCCAGTACACAGGTAACTTGCTTCGAATGCTGATTTTCCTGCTCAGAGCAGTGACTTTATGCTTTTTACATGAATGGGTTTCAGATGAAGCTGGGGGCTGTTGGAAACCTATTGGCAAAAATTGTTAACTAGAGGAACCTGTAAACTTCTTCTTTGGGTAACCCCAGGAACTGCCTCTTTTTCTACCAACTGTGAATCTTGTGAGTCTTCCTACCTGAGGGTTTCCTCTTCCTGTACAGGACCTGGTGGGGCCCAGCCATCCGTACCCTACTTTCTGCCGATGCGCCCTTTCATCGCGGGGCGCCTGAACGTGCAGTTTCAGAAGCATCAGACGGCAAACGGTGGTGGAAACCCAGGGACCTGTAGAATTCCCAACTCCCCAGTGTAGCTGTCCACCTGTTAACTTAAAAATGTCTTCTACAGTAGGTTTCTTCAGACTGGGTTCAGAACAGAGCCCACACTTGCATTTGATTGTGAGCATCCTGAAGCTTTTTAACTCTGGAGAGCTCTTCTGCCCCACCCTTCTCTCCCTAAGCTATTGATTTGTTGAGGAATCAGGTCAGTTGTCTTGGAGAGTGGCCCACATTCTGGACTTGGAACATTAAACCTGTTCCACTCGTCTCTGTAGGTCTGTACACCGGAAATTAGCCCTCGAGCTGGATTAGATTCATGTCCAGTTATTTGGGTAGGATCAGTTTGTTGGTGGGGTTGTGTATTTCACGTTGCACCATCTCAGGAAAACGGGTGTCTCCCTTTCGGTGATACCGTGGCGGGTCACTGCGTTCACGGGGTGACTACTTGATCCTTCCACTGTGAATTTCCACTTCGTCCTTTCCCCTAATGTCTGTTAGTCCCTGTTGAGGACTCTTACCCAAATCACGTATTTCATGAGAGTTTGTTGATCCTTCTTTCTTCATGAACATCGTTAGTGAGAGGGATATGGAATTTACACTGGCCAGGGATCGGGGAAAGCCAGCCATGTTGATGCAGCTTAGGGACGTCTAGAGGATTAATAGAGAAGCAAAATTGGTCTGGCTTCATCCAGGTATTGTGCGTGAATACTTCTTATCATTAGAGCGAATTGCCTTTTGCACAATCTTTTATGAATGCTACTGTGTCAGGTTAATTTTATTGTAAGTTTTGCTTAGTTAGCAGCAGCATTAAATCCTGTCCTGTTGCTTACATAACTTGGGTGCCTGGCCGCCGCCTAAATTAGGAGCTTATAACGTGGGTTTGTGATCGAATTCCATGCGATGGTGCACACCATGGCAGATTATCCTTCTGAATAGTCACTTTAAATCTCCTGACGTGTAAGGACATTTAAGCCCCATCTTTCCTTAGAAAAGGTAAGTCATTGATGAGTTTAAAACAGCGGGAGGAGAATGATAAATCTGAATTAGTTTAGTTTCTCTTCCACCCTGATTTAAGAGAAATAGATTCAGTGGCAACTTTTTGGCTTCATTGTTGGGCTCAGAAGGGATAGATTCTTGCAGTGTTTCCAACAGGAAGTAATTGAGAGCTCCTTTGAAAGGAGGGTAGTTATGGCAAATGAATTTAATTTACATATGCTCCATCGCTCCAGGACACAGCACACACACTATACCAGCATTCTGATTTGGGGACAGCCTCGTTTGAAAGCCACTGGAAGGGCAACACATGGATTCTTTTGCCACGTATTCCTTTTTTGCCACTGTGTGTTCCTGGAAACCACTTGTGAGAGGGATCGTCACGAAGCAGGTTCTGGGGTTCCCATAAGGCACAGTCTCACACTGTGCAGTTGTGTTTATGATCACACACTTGGTATCAATCAAGTCATGGCTGTGAATGATAAATCCTAAAAGAAAGGTGTGGGTACCAGAAGCCTAAAAGTTTGAAGTTGTTAACCACGTCACGTTGTCAGAAAGGGTTTGAGCTTGGAGAAGCCATGGAGATCAAGACTCCTCCTTTGTTAGTGAATAATCTGATACTCAGCCACGAAAACCAGCTTGCCTCAGACCACACAGCTCATTATGGGTGGAGACGGAACGGAGCTCAGTCCAGAATGACAGTCACTAAGACTCAGTGTTTCTTGTGCACATGCTAAGTGCTTTATGTGTGTCACTCTTTTGATCCTCATCTCATGACTCTATTTTACTGAGGAGGACACTGGGATCTAGAGACCTTGAGTAACTAATCCAAGACCACATGAAACTCTTATATGCTTGCTCCAGAGAATGTGTACTAGCTACCTGTGGCACCACCTTTCTTCACCCCTTCTTTCTTTTCCCCCTTCCTTCCTTGCTTCCTTCCTTCCTCTTTATGATTATTTTTTAAACCATTATTCTTTACTAAAGGGATGCCTTATTCCTTGTGGCCCATAAACATTACCATTCTAGAGCCTTCTACATACTCTAAAAATTTACATTAAAAATCTATAAGCTCTAATTTATTGCAAATATGGCCAATGGAAAGTGATGCACTTGCCGTAATAAGTATTTAAGTAATTAATATGTTTATTTAGTAAGTAGTTCTGCTTGGCTTCTTAGCATGGTGAGCTCTTAGGTGATAGATTGTTTAGGACTTAAGAGATACCTAGGTAGGTTTGAACGGGTGGCTTTTTTCTTTTGACAAATGCCCTGTGCCAACCCACAGCCTTAAAGACATAATTCCTTTGATCATTACTCACAACAGATTGCCCCTCATCCTTTAACTGCTTGAAAACATCTCCGAGGCACTGGCTGGTGGTGAGGTCTGGGAAGCAGCAGTTTCTGGGCTGAGAGCCTCGCCCTCTCCTGCTCCTCCTCTTCCATGTTGGGTTTTCTGAGCATTAGCCTCTTGCTTCTAATGAATGAAAGATTCACCTTTTTCTCTGTCCACACTGTTCCCGAAGAGCCTGGTGTGGGTGCCACAGGGGTGTTCATTAGACCAGTTGGTCTGTGTTAACTGAGTACGCAGGGAGGGGGAATGCGGAGACACTGCTAATGACCGGGGACATGTCCCCTTGGATGTCTCTTGTACTCTGCTCTGTTGGTGACTTTAAACAATTTGCAGTAAAACAAAAACACAGTTGGCTTTGCAGCTGTCCGTATATATGCCCAGAATAGGGATTTTTTTGTTTTGTTTGATTTAAATGCTTCTAAATTGCATTCTTCGTGAGCTTCCTGTTTGATTTGTACAGCTGAAATCTGTAATGATTGGATCTACCAAGACTTTTTTTTCCCTTCTTTCTCCATTTGTGCCAGAAACAAAACAGCTTACAAATAGTCCTGAACATGTTGCATACATGTGCTTCTTGGTGAGCCCTAGTGCATAGCTGACTAACTTCACATCCTGCCTATTTATAGCCTCTTCAGAATAATTGTAAAACGTTAGATATTCCCTCTACGAACCTCATGTAGATAAACACGACTCTTTAAATGGAGACAAATGAGTTTTTACCCATAGATGTTTCCCTTGATAATCCTCTTTAAATACACACCCACCATTTTCTCGGAAGTGTGTGGCTCTAGTCACCAGCCCCTGCTAAAGTGTTTCCAGTAGTCACAGGATTGACTGGGGGATGAGGCCTCACAGAACATGGAGCTCTCATGGGGCAGCTGAAGCTCACCGGTGCTGAGTAGACTAGCGTCTCACAGCCCCTTAGTGCCTGTGAAGGACTAGAACTCTCTTCCCTTGGTCCCCAGTTCAGTATGGCTTCCTTCGCTCTCCCTCGCCTTGCCTCGCCCTGCCTACTGCCTGTGCTGGCAGTTGCCACCACAGCAGAATATAAACCAAAATCAAAATTTCCTAGTTACTGGGGTGAGGGTGATGATTTTATTGCAGAAAAAGAATAATGTTAGAGGAAAAAAAACCAACTCACAATTCTGTCATCCTAGGAAACTGTCTTTTTTATTGATGTGTTTGTTCTTAGTGCTTGTTCATACTAATATAAAATCTTAGAGATATTAAACTAGTTATTTGTAACCCCAACAAAAGCCGAGGAGTTCGTTTGAATGTATGACAACTATTGTGGACTCTTGCCAGTTCACATTTTGACTTTGAGTGCAACAACTTCCTAGGAGTAAATAAATTAATGATTTTTTTCTAAATGAATAAATATGTAAGAATGTATTTTTGTAAGTAAATATATGAGAATGTAGTTCTCTAGGAACAAGTTTATGAGTTCTTTCCATGATTGTGGAAAGATGCTGTTCACATTACCTCCCTGCAAGGCTTTGTAAAGTGTTGGTTATCATTGGGGCACCTGGGTGGCTCAGTCTGTTAAACATCCGACTTTGGCTCAAGTCATGATCTCATAGCTCGTGAGTTTGAGCCCCATGTAGGGCTCTGTGCTGACAACTCAGAGCCTGGAGCCTGCTTCAGATTCTCTGTCTCCTTCCCTCTCTGCCCCTCCCCTGTTCGGACTCTGTCTCTCTCAAAAATAGTAAACATAAAAAATTTTAAAAAGTGTTGGTTATCATTTATTCAAACACTTGCATACTAGAAAGAACATGAGGCTTATTTTAGGTAGGCCTGGTGTAGTGTAGTAAGTTCCTTGACCTCTGTGAACTCCAGTTTTCTCATCTCTACAATGTGACTATTAGGCAGGGAATGCAGGTAAAGCCCCTGGCACCATGCCTGCGTGTAGGTATTAACAAATGGTAGTGTTCTTCCTTTGTGTGCTCCCCCCAAGCTGGTGTCTGGATATGACCTCATACGTGATTGTTTTCAATCACGCAGTGGAACAAAATATTCAGTCCCATCGGACTCCACTAGAGTTTGCCCAAGGTTTGGGGTGAGTGCCCACTTCACCTGTACCATCATCCTGGGCCTTCTGTACCTGAAGTGCTGAGCCAGTTTTATAAGTGCTGGTAGAACAGAGAGATGGCTTAGGAAGTTGGGGGTGAAGGGCCAAGGCTGGACTCTGGGCCCTAACTGGAGAGTGGAAGAGCGAACACTGGACCTGAAGGTATGGATATGGCTGTGTTAGTCAGCTCAGG
This sequence comes from Panthera uncia, assembly GCF_023721935.1. Classification (NCBI taxonomy): domain Eukaryota; kingdom Metazoa; phylum Chordata; class Mammalia; order Carnivora; family Felidae; genus Panthera; species Panthera uncia. The sequence goes on along the minus strand of NC_064809.1, from coordinate 13,156,567 downwards.
GGCTACAACAAATACCATAGACTGGGTGGCATAAACAGTGGACGTGTATTTCTCACAGCTCTGGAGGTGGGAAGTCCAAGTTCGAGGTGCTGAGACATATGGTGTCTGGTGAGGGCCCTCTTCCTGGTTTGCACGTATGCAAGACAGATGGCCGTCACATGGCGGTGAGAGAGGTCATTTCTTGTCTCTTCTTCTAAAGGCACTAATCCCATTCACAAGGGCTCCACTCTCGTGACCTAAACGCCTCCCAGAGGCCCCACCTCCAGATACCATCACAGTGGACTTTAGGGCTTCAACATAGGAATTTTGGGGAGATGTAAACATTCAGCCCAGAGCAATGGCCAAGCTGAACAGAGGTTTAGAATCTGTGGACAGGCAAAGTTCTTAGAAACCAGGATGTGTTCTGCACAGAAGGTACGATTTCAGTGGTGCAGCCTGCAAAGTGGAAGTAAGGAGGACGTGGTGAGTGGGCTGGGAACATCAGCCGGCAGAGGAGAAAATCAGGTCAGTAGGTCACCAGTAACCTGGAGTTGGCAGTGATGCCCAGTGGAGGTCCTTGCCTGGTTCGTTTGTGGGTCATGGGCTCCTGTAAGCGCAGGGACTGACTGCTGGGTGAGGGGTCCAGGGTTAGTGACTAATGGCAGGAGAGAGCAGCCCACCGGGTTCATACACAGGGATGAGGTACCTTCTGTTTTGTCTGGGATAAGCTTGGTTTGTGTCTTTTGTGTCATGTATAATTATTAGTAGAGCCTTCCTCTGGACTCCAAAGTGACCTGGTATCATTGACAAATAATTTAGCTTCCTAGGTACACGTCCATGGTTGCAGATAAGTGTTTGTTGTGTGTTTGAGCAAAGGTCCCCATTAAAGGGTTGACTGACATGAGGTTCTCTGGTAAGCCCATGGCTTCCTGCCTCATTGGAGGAGCTTGGCTCCCATCTCTTTGTCTGCTTATTATTTGGATTCCAAAGAACATCCTGCATTACGGTTTTCAGCGTTCTTTTCTCTCTGGGTTTATGTTTTTTTCAGTGACTGTTTTGGCAGCAGTCCATGAGCTGTTCCCTGTAATCCGGTCACACCTAGTGGCACCATCATCGCACCTCTTTGCCTGGACCTCCTTGGGGGGTTGTGCTTTCCCTGGGGCTCCTGCAGTGCCTCAGCTCCACCTAATGCCTGGGACTAGTGAGAGGCAGAAAGGAGTGAGAGAGGCGAGGACGCTTGGCCTCCTTTTACTACTCAGCCTGCTTAGAAGGGTCTTATGAAGTCTTGGCTGCCTGGCAGTTGGGGTGTGCAGCAATGGCAGGGGGGAACAGGGCTCAGTGCCATCTGGGTACTGTTGATAACATACCTGTGTGTGTCTCTTGTTCCCCTTGGCACGGGTTCTCTGTCCCTTCTGCTAAGAGCTCCATTCCCCAAAAGAGTTGCTGTTCCTTCTTGAAGTTCCAGAAGCACCATTTGATGTGGGTGCCGGCATCACACAGCACGTCTTCCTGTTTGAGACTGCTTCGTTTATGATGGAACGGAGTGAAAGGTTCCACGCACTCGGGCGCCCCAGGGTGAGAAGGCAGGGCTCTCCCACACATTGTCCCTACTGGCAGGTGCTTTTCCTCCTTTGGATTTCTGTGAGGTCCCCTGCTCACGGATTGCATGTTTCCGTGCCTGATTGGAAACTCTGAGTTTGGGGACCCTCTCATCCTCTCATCTTGGCCTCCAGAGTGCTGCTGCTTAAATTCTGCCATTGCGAGTCAGACACTGAAGGGCCCACGGGGTTCAGGCGTGTAGATGGGGCTGGGCTGGCTTCAGTCATGCCGTTCACACTATAAAACACACGAGGAGTGCTCGGCCCCTGTTTCAGACTCAGAGTGCTAGGAGTTCCTTTATTATTTTCTTTAATATTTATTTATTTTGAGAGAGAGAGATAGTGAGCAAGGGAGAGGCAGAGAGAGAGGGAGACAGAGAATCTCAAGCAGGCTCTGCACTGCCAGTGCGGAGCAAGAAGTTCCTTTTAAAAGGCCTCCATTTACATCCTGTTTTATATCATTTTAGTCGCACATTTCCTGAGCTGAAACCCTCCCTCCTAAGAACTAGCCTAGAAACATCCCTCCCCCCGCCCACCACCATCACCACCACCACCCCTTACAGCAGATCCTTTTGGGGGAAAGGACTGTCTTGTACGTTGGGCTGTGTCCCCGGGCCCAGTGATCCCCTGAGGACTGTCCCATCCACGTTGGAACACAGAGGGCCCTCCTGGTGAGTGGACAATGTACGGTTGTGGGTTTGCCTGCCCTTTGCTTCTGTTGCTTCACTTCCTTCACGAGCGTTTCCCCTTTCTTCCTGGCGGCTGGTGTTGGCAACTCAGCACGCAGGTTGGCAGGCTGGCCCAGCCTCTTCTACTTCCTCCAGCCCCCCTCACCCTGTGACTTGGGGTGGGGTGGCATGTCAGGCCACAACTTCCGTGGCCCCTTGTAAAACAAACGGAGAGCTACACACAGCCAGCTTGCGATCTTCCCCAGATGAAAGAATGCTGAAACGTAAAAGGAGGGCAGCCGGTGGGTGGGTGGCTGTCTGCCCAGAAAGGTGAGCTTACATCCTGTTTTTGGAGTCCTGCGGTCCGTACTGTGGTTCTCTGCATGTCATGTCACTTGTCATTAATGAGCAGATTCTTTCTCCTGTATGCTTAGCTCTGGGTTACATATATCTCCCTAAAGAGTCCTGACTCTGGATCTTAAGACACAGGTTGTCTTTTCAGCCAAATGGGGAAGGCTATGTCTTCCCCTCTCTCCCTGGGTAACTTTTGTCAAATGTTTAATTTTTCACTGTCCAGTTCTTTAAAATTTTTTTTTTTTCAACATTTTTTATTTATTTTTGGGACAGAGAGAGACAGAGCATGAACGGGGGAGGGGCAGAGAGAGAGGGAGACACAGAATCGGAAACAGGCTCCAGGCTCCGAGCCATCAGCCCAGAGCCCGACGCGGGGCTCGAACTCACGGACCGCGAGATCGTGACCTGGCTGAAGTCGGACGCTTAACCGACTGCGCCACCCAGGCGCCCCTGTCCAGTTCTTTAAAGAGAAGCAGTGTGATTTGGCATCCTCTGGGATCAGAGTGCTTGGGCCCACCTTCCGGGTCTTCAGGTTACAGCTCTGTCAGTAAAATGGGGATAATAGTGTACACTTGATCGAGTTTTACAGAAATAACAACGAGCACATTAATAGTGTGCCTGCCTACAGCCAGCAATCAGGTGAAGGTTGAAAAACGTGGGTATGTTATTAATGACGCCCACCTCACCATTCTGGTTTTGTTTTTAGAAGAACTGTTACCTGTCTCCTAGAGGGATGGCCACTGTCTATTCGCTAGTGATGTCCAGGGTAAATTGAGAACGAGGCATGCATTTCTGGGGACGACGGCAAAGAGTATTTGAGATCGGCAGTGCCCCAGAAAAGCCGATCTCTTTGGTAACCTGTGGCAAGTGGGATGATGATGATGTACTCTGCGACTGAAGACAGGATTTTATTCTAATGCATCATAACCTGGAGTTTCAGTGGCTGTCACGAGCAGTGTGTGGTCAGTATGCCAAATCTGAAACTGCCCACCTGGGCGAGCAGCCTGCACAATCTCCAGCATTAATCCTGAGCGCCCTACTGTGTGTCTTCTTACAGGAACTGGGCATTGGTTCCACAGCTATTATGGGCGTGGACACCCGCAGGTGCAGCTGAAGTGAGATGGTCCCTGGAACCTCCCAGGGGCTTTATAATGCTGGGACAGGGGGGTCGCTGTAAGGAGTTGATTTCCACCGCGTTTGGTGGTGTAGAACTCTGATTCCTGAATCAGCCATTTCTCCAAGTGTTGGAGTGCATCAGAAGCTGGTCTGGCTCCTGCCACCTCCCTGACCTAGTTTCCAACCACTTTCCTCCTCCCCTCGCTCCAGCCACATTGGCCTCTTTTCTGTTTTTCCTAAACAGGCCAAGCACACGCTTGCCCAGGGTGTGTGGGGATCTCCAGATCCTCTCTCTGGAAAGCTCATCCCAGATATTGAGAGGCCTCTCCATCACCCCTTATAAAATAGGCCCCCTGACCTGCACCCTCTTACCCTGCTTTATTCGTTTTCCTAACACTTGACCAGACTCACTGCGGATACCTTATAAGCTCCTTTGCTTCTTGCTTGTCTTTCCCCTCCCCCTGTACCCCCAGTAGAAGATGAAGTGCATGAAACGGGTGTTTCCAGTAACAAGGACTCTGCTTTGTTCTTGGTTTGCTGTTACCCCAGGTGTTCTCCCACTGGAGGCGATGCCTAAGCCTTCTCTACTGCCCAAGCAACACGGGATAAGAGTTCCTTAGGTTTTAGTCCTCAAGTATAACTAAATCGTTTGTCTTCTCAGTAAGGAAGGAAATATTTGGGAAGAAAATTCTGCAGAATGCATTATTTTAAGTTCCATTTTGGTATGAAGTCAGGATCTTGGGAGGCCAAGTACGAGGATCACATTAGCATTTCCTTTTGGTAAATTAAAATGAATGAAAGGCCAGTGAATTAAGGGCCAAGCATAATCCTATGGCTTTGGCCTTTAACAGTTTGCATTTTTTTAAATTGAAAATAGCCATGTGCTCCGTGGGCTTTTATTTGTGGGTAAATGAGCAGGGGATGCTGTTTACACTGTCGCTCATTGTTCACACTTTAGCTGTTTCTTCTGTAGTGTGGCCTTGACTTTTAAATTCCATGTATTTGGTTGCACACATGATTTATTTTGAGGTACCCCATCTCTTTGGAAAGAAGAACTGGGGAATGACAAAACGATTTTATCCGTGTCTCATCCCAGGTATTGAGTAGTCAACCTGGTTTTGAGATTCTGTTGCCTCTGTGTGTTTTTCCTTGGGTGATGCTACTGACGGAAAGTTCTGTGTTCGCTTAGAGTTTCCATTTGTTTGGCTGATAAGCTCAGGGAAGCAATTTTAGGGTCGTTTGCCAGCTGGGCAGGGAGGTAGGAACTTGTAAGTCATGAGTAGGGTTTGGAGGTGAATCTTTCATGGGTTTTATCTGGTTTATTCTTAATCTGGTAAGATTTTGGTTACTTTGCAGTAGAAGGCTTCAGAAGGAATCTGCACTGTAATAGGGAAAACAGACAACTGGCTTCTGAATATTAAAATACAGTTTCTTTAAGCATTGCTGTTTCCAACAGATTGGAGTCCGTTTATTCAGTAACTGTGCCTTCCTGTGTTTAGAGACTTAACGTCAGTTGCTGTGGATGTTGAGAAGTGATGCTTAAATAGCAAAACCTACTTTTGAGAAGCTTACGTTATAATAAATGAGTTTTCAAAATCGGTGTGTCACTTTGGTAACTGTTTCATAAACCATTAAGGAAATATCTTTTCTCTTAGAAAATCAGTTTATTTACTGACTTGAGCTTAATGCATAACTTAATGAGGGGTGTCCTTTCCTGGTGTCTGGTTCCAGGGTTTTTCCGAGATGTCTGTAGAAATTAATAGCAAGTGAATGTGGGGTTTGTTGTTGTTGTTTTGTTTTTTTGCTTTGTTATAATTTTGGTGAAGTCTTAAGATTTGTGAACAGGGCTGTCCTTTTTAGTGCACGTTTGAACAAAAACATGGTCTATTTTGTGGAGAGAGTGATTGGAAGAGGGATTTCGGATGGTTGGTAAATTGCAGGTGAATCAAATCACTGCCTTCTGTGAGTTGGCATTTGATTGTGTCAGTGTTAGTTATCAATGATTAGTCAGGCATGATGTGCCTACTTCTCTTCTGCCTCTCCCTCATCTTAATCTCTTCCAAAATTGTCATGTTTGTCTTTGACTGAACAGGAACTCCCTACGCTTTGTTCTGGTGACTGAGGTGTGGTTTGTTTTCTAGCCTTATCAGTGGCCCTTACTTGCTTCCTGATAGTGGACTGACTATAGATCCTAAATAAAGAATCCTATTATTGACTTTATAGCAAGGAGCAAAAAGTGAACAGTTTGCCAAGATCCCATCTCTTGTCATGTTTGAGATGGATTTTTCTTCCCCGAGTAAAGACCGGTCATATTTGTAAGCTGGTAGTATTATTTCAGCATCTTAGACGGAAATGTGTGTCCATGATAGAGAAGGAACTTGTTTATTGTATGCTTTTCTTCTGTATATTTCTTTTTTTAAACATGTTTACTTATTTATTTTGAGATAGAGAGGGATAAAAAAGGGAGAGAGAGAATCCTAAGCGTGGAGCCTGACGTAGGGCTCGAGTCTACGAACCTGTGACATTATGACCTGAGCCGAAATCCAGAGTCCTATGCTTAACCGCCTGAGTAACCCAGGCATCCCTCTTCTGTATATTTCTAACCTTGAGAATATCACTTAGAGAGATTTGGCAAGGTGAGGAAAGATGAATAAAAATGGATTGAGTTTGTGGAAATGTAGTAACTTAGGTTTATTAAACTCCTAATGGAAGACCCAGTGTCCTGGGCACAGATCGGTATGCAGGATATTTACCCTTGGGGAGCTTACATCTGTTAGGGAGGCTAGGCCCATGCTTGGGTTTAACAAATAGGGTAGACAAAGTAGTTGCTCATTCGTTGCAAGTGAAGTTGGCACCATTTTGCTTATTGAGCTTGCCTGATTGGGAAAGGGCTTTGTACTTTCATGTACTTGGACTAAAGATGGAGACCCCTGTGACGCCCTGTCTAAGCACAGAAATAGGTGCCAGCTGTAGGACTGAGACCATTTGGGAAGAACTGAGGAAAGGGGCCACATTCTTACTGGTGTTAATGCTAATACCTTTAATAAAACTTAATTTAACTCCTTGTATCTCCTGGCCTGCAGCCATAAAAACATTAGTCGCCCAAAGATGGTTATTTGGAGAAAAAATGTCTTTAACATTGGAGTTATATGTGAATAGAAAATTGTGGATTGTAAGTGCATATGTTCATTTACATTTGTGGAAAAGACGTTGGGCCTGCTTATCCAGGGTTGCCTCTGTGGATGTGTGTTGTCATAAATATAGCTTTATAGATCTGAGTTTAAAGGACTTGGCATTTGAGGACACTGGGTGTGAAATCAGGGTAAGAGAACACGGCCCCTGCTACCATTTTTTGAGAGCTGAAATCCTCAGCTCTCAACTTAAAAAAAAAAGCAGGGGCAGACACTGTGCTATCAGTCAGCATGTCTTTGAGATAAAAAGAGTTTTTAAAAAGAAATAATTTTTTGATCAAAGAGAGCCTTGGATGATTATACACTTTTTGAGCTCCTGCTTGAAATCGGTGTTTATTCTTTTTCCTACTTTTTAATAGTAGTGACACATATTAACCCCAGAATACTTTGGGAAGATTTTTCTAAATTTTCCAATAACATCCCCTTTTCCTAGTGATCTGATAATGTCTATTCTTAACTAAATTTTCACAGTGTTCTCAACTTTTTCGTCAACACACATTTTTGGGGGCATTGTGACTTTAATTTATTAATAAACATCCCTGTTCCTGTTTTATAGTTGGAGCAAACTAAGACTCAGTAGTATATGTTGAGTGCAGCGTTAGGATTCTAGCTGTAAAGAAAAACAAAACTGCCCAGTCTCTCCTCCTGTGGTTCTCCTTTACTCTGACACACCACTGCCACGCTCACCACTTGTGACACCAGGTGTGTGGGGGGTTTTCCCCACTAAGCGTTTCTCAGTGACCTCAGCTGTGTGTCCTGCAATTTAACTCAGTTCTGATGTTCTCTGCCTGGATGTGGTCCCACGTGACGGCCACCTCCCCGCTTCAGACACCAGCTGCAAGTATTTGGTTCCCAGGTTACCTCCAACTTCTGCCCTGCTTGGCCACACATTAGAGGTTCCCGTGACCTCCTCCCCCTCGGATTTGATTATGTGTTAGAATGGCTCACAGAACTCAGGGAAACACTTGATTACCAGTTTATTGAAGGATATGGTGGAGGATACAGATGAAAACCCAGGTGAAGAAATACATAGGGCAAGGTCTAGGAGGGGCCTGAGTGCAGGAGCTTCTGTCTCATAGATTCGAGGTGCATCACCCCCCGGTGTATGGGTGTATTCACCGGCCCAGAAGCTCTTTGAGCCCCGAATGCTGGGAATTTTTATGGAGGCTTCCTCATGGAGGCATGATCAATTATTAACTTTCTGAGAACTGAGGGCTGGGGCTGAAAATTCCAAGTTTCTGATCGTGGGTTGGTCTTTCTGGTGACCAGCCCCCATCAGGAGTACACCCAGAGTTGCCTCAGTAGGACAAAAGATGCCTCCATTGCTCTTACCACTTAGGAATTTACCCTGGTTTCAGAGCCCCGTTCAGTGGGGTCAAAGACCAACCCCTAGAATGAGAGATTCTCCTAGTGCTAGATTTTTGGAACTCTGTGTCAGGAAGTCGGGGCAGAGACTAATACATGTATTTTTTACTATCTCACACGAATGCTACAGAATACTACTGGAAATATTTTTCCTAGTTGTTCCAGTTTCATTAATACCATGTCATATAGAAGGCTTTCATTTTTTAGGGGAGTTTCTCAGCTGTTCACTCTCAGCTTTGTTTTTTATTGTGTTAACATAACATAAAATTTGTCATTTTTTAAATGGTTTTTTAATTTTGAGTATAGTTGACACACAACAATCTTAACCATTTTTAAGCATATGGTTCAATGCCATTTAGTATATTCACATTAAAAAACTTTTTATGTTTATTTATTTATTTTGAGAGAGAGAGAGAATGAGTGGGGGAGGAGCAGAGAGAGAGAGGGAGAAAGAATCCCAAGCAGGGTCCACACTGTCCGTGCAGAGCCAGATGCAGAGCTTGAACTCACAAACCATGAGATCATGACTTGAGCCGAAACTAGGAGCCGGACACTTAACCGACTGAGCCACCCAGGTGCCCCAGTGCATTCACATTGTTGTGCAGACATCATGACCATACCTCTCCAGAACTTTCTCATCTTCCCAAATGGAAATTCTGTACTCATTAGACAAAACACTAACTCCCTGTTCTCTCCCATCCCCAGCCCTGGCAACCCCCATTCTACTTTCTGTCTCTCTAAATTTGATTTTTGTAGATACCTCATATAAATGGAATGATACGGTATTCATCTTTGTGTGTCTGCCTTATTTCAGTCAGCACACTATCATCATCGTTCATTCCTGTTGTAACAGGTGTCAGAATTTCCTTCCTCCCTTCCTTATTTATTTTGAGAAAGAGAGAAAGAATCCCAAGCAGGCCCCATGCTATCAGTGCAGAGCCTGATGCGGGGCTCCATGTCAGGAACTGTGAGACCATGATCTGAGCCAAAATCAAGAGTTGGACGCTTAACCAACTGAACCATCCAGGTGCCCCAGAATTTCATTCTTTTTAAAGGCTGAGTAATATTCCACTATGTATGTCTATACACATCTTGTTTACATATCTATCTTTGATGGATCTCTTATTTTATACCGCGGGTCACAATCAGTACTATTAATAACATAAAACACCATAGGAAATATGTACCGTATTAGGGATCAGTATGGTTGGGTGAAACATGTGTGTGGTTTACTAAACCCTGTTGGTTGTCCATGTTTTTTCACAGGTGGAATAGACCTGAAATCTTAAGTATCAGGTCTTATGACACTTCGCAGGTGGGGAGGTACGCCATGTTTTCTGTGCTGTGGGAGGGGCAGATAGAAAGAAGGAGCAGGAAGAGCTGACTGACTCGTCCACAGTGATACATTTGGAAGGAATGCTCGTGAATCACATGTGAGCCAAGCAGCATGGTTTGTAAACAGTTTTCAGGGTTTTCCATGGAGCCTCCTCCTGTACTGCCCCTCAGGTTCTTTCTGTGTCACTGCTGTGTCAAGCTTGATTGGGGAGCGAGTGTACTGTGGGCCAGCACTGAAGTTAGCTCACTAAATATGTCTCGCGTGTGCCTCCCCAATGGTAATTTCGCACCCTGTGCCTTGGTCTAGATTTGATATTTCCTAATAATTTAATAACAATCTAGACCTAGAAGGAAATGTCTCTGGTTTAGAGAGGTGGACCATTCCTTGCCCAGAGTTTCACGCAGGTCGTTGGACAGAATTGGGACCAGAGCTCAAGGCCCTTCTTCCTCTGGTTGTAGTTTTTCATTGTGTTAAACATTTCCCCCACAATAGAAAATTCCCAGCACATTTCGTAAGTAGACCATATGTCATGAATTATGATCCTTAGGAGCTCAAGTTTTAGTTGCCTTAAAGCCTTCATGCTGTAGGTATTGGTGGTGGCGTTACAATGAATATTAAAGCCTAACCTCTTGTAGTTGGGGAGGGTGACTGAGTTGGAAAGGTGACTGAGCATGGTTAGGGTGTGTGAGTGTTGGGCAGGGGACGGTGCACATGCAGGCTTGGGGAGACCCCCATGCATTTGACTTGTTTATATACATGTATTGTCACAGCACTTAAAGAGGGCACTGATTCATAGGTGGAAGTGTTTGCTTTTGTTATTAGATTTCAGTGAATGTGTGTAGAAGGTATTTGCTTTCAAGCAGAGTAGCTGCTCTCTTATGCACATTCTGCTTGTGCTGCCAGAGACAGCATGTTCCATTGGTCTGGAAGGTCAGTAACTGGTACCAGAGTTGGAACAGTTTGTTTTGCATTGTTTGCTCGTTTCTATGCCTCATGAGGTCATTCATTTGCACACAGAGATGGATATGCCAACTTTCCCGCCTTCTGGACTTGCTACAACATCTCCCTTTGAAGTTGAACTTTGTCTGTTTTGATTTTCGGAAAGAGAGCTTCTTGGGGAGGGGCAAGTGGTGGTGGTAAATTCTTGTTTGGGGGACTTTTCCTTCCCTCTCCAAGGCACCACCGCTATTGGGAGGTGCATTCTTGCCCGGATCTTTTTATCTGTTGCCTTGAGTGAGGAGCCTGCAAATATCCAGAGTTTAGCGTTCATTCTCAGTAACCCGTTTGTTTTCAGGAACCTATTGTTGCTTGTGCCTTGAGTAGGTGACAAGTGTAGTGCAATTTCTTGGGCAAACTTTGTCTTACTAAAGGTTGGGTTTTTTTTTTTTAAACTTTGAATGATTGGGGGGGTGGGGGGCTCCTGGGTGGCTCAGTTGGTTGAGCATCCGACTTCAGCTCAGGTCATAATCTCACAGCTCATGAGTTCGAGTCCCGCGTGGGGCTCTGTGCTGGCAGCCCGGAGCCTGGAGCCTGCTTCGGATTCTGTCTCCTCCTCTCTGCCCCTCCCCAACTTGCACTCTGTTTCTTTCTGTCTCTCAAAAAGAAATAAACATTAAAAATTTTTTTAAAAAGCATTAAAACTTTGGATGATCATGAATAAAGCCTAAACAAGAAAATGTGTATCTGAGGTAGGAATAAATGTTGAGATCTTCCCATGGGTCACTGAATAGTCTTTCAGATGTGTGAACTTGAACTTGTGGGTTTAACAGAACAGGAGACCTGTATGATACGAGGCTAAATAAAAAGTGACATCTTGTTACAGTTTTGGACATCATGTCTTTGCCAGGGAGAGCGTTCTGTAAGAGGCTGTTTTTCCCCCCTGAAGATTTCTTCAAATGCCCAACCATCTCTGCCATACTCTGGATGAGTTGTACTTTACCTTTTAGAAATATCTTTTGTGTGTCCAGTATGTTTTATCCCCATGTATTTATTCATCCTCTATTCAATGTTTGGGACCCCGATGATTAAATTGTGGAATTTTTTGGAAGATACGCGCTTCTGGTAAAAATGTCACTATTCCATGGACATTATGGGATGGATAAGTATTTTGAAGTATTTCATTTTAGCTAAATAGCACTTGATTTGCAATTGTTTTGCTCATTGCTTTCCCCTTCTCCCTAGTACTTGTGGATAGAAAAAACACACGTGTGCAGGAACAGCAAACCGCTCTGACAGGCTCCGAGTTGAATTTGCTTCTTGTTCCTTGGTGGGATCACGAAAGATTGGGTTCTTGGGTGTCCATCATGAAACCGTTCAGTCTCTGTCAATACCTGTCTGAGACGACAAGGGTTGTAAATACTCTCCTTCATCGTGGTGTAATATTTTCACAGTGGCTTTGACTTGTCTTGCTACCTATTCCCGCACCACACTGCTGCCTGGCACAAATATTTGGTGACAGTGTAATGTTGATAGAGACCAGTAGATCTCTCTGTCCCCTTCCTATACTGGCTTTTGGGTTTTTTTGGGTTTGGGTTTTGTTTTTTGTTTTTTGTTTTTTTGGTAGGTGCATTTGCAATGTCTTTTCATTGGAGAAAAAAAATATGAGTTACCCTTATTAACATAGGGTTCCTATCTTCCTTGTTCACATTCACATTTATTTATATATAAATCAAATTTTATATATTCTGGCTTAACTTTTGAAAGCTTTACTTTATAAAAGAATTCTCTTTCTGTAGTAATGAAACTAATTTAAAAATATTTACTTGTTGGTAACTGCCTTTGTAGGAAATGAACCTGGTTGGTGGGAGTTTCTGTTCCAGGGTCTGTGTGCTGGTTTTTGAGGAGTTCTGGCTTAACCAGCCTGTGTGGTGGGGGCTGTGCTGGGGCTGTGCTGGGGCTCATAAGCTACCCTATGAGAATAGGGGCCCATTTTCCTTCATGAAGCCTGGTCTTGAATTAATGAGAGGACGGGGAGAGAGGGCTTGTTTGTGGGCTGTGTGAGGGGTGGCAAAGGGCCCTCGGTTTCCTTCCCAGGCCCAACCTGTTGAGTAACCATCGGATCTCCTGGCACTTGTGAGCTTACTGTGCTTTTTTGTTTGGTTAGTTCTCCTGCCCCACCCAAGGCCTGGCTGAACTCTGTCTTCTCCAGAACTTGAGAGCAAGGTTAGACTGAATAGAAGTACTCGAATTGTTCTTCAGTTGAGAAAGTTTTTCTGCATATATATTTTTGTAAATAAGGCTAAAAAGTTTTTGTTGAAACAGTGTTCTATTATTGAGTCTTTCTGAGCTTCTACAGGACTTAAATCTCCAGATGGTATATACTCTTAATACCTATGCATGCTTGCACATGTGCATAAACACACACACACACAAACACACGCCAGAAAACACAACTCCCTGTGACACAGCACAACATAGCACATATTCTCTCCTTCTCTGTTCCACGGTGATGTGATAACTTTGGCACTTGATTGTCAAGAAATATATTCTGTACTCGGTTTCTGTATTAGTTATTGGCCTCATATCAGTTAAATCCATGAGGATTTTCTGGATTCAGGTAACTTACAAGTTATTAGTGAAATGTGAGAGGTTTAAGGAGAATCTCAGGGTTGGGTGAAGGTTTGAATATCAGAAAAAAATGATTATTTGTGAAACAGACATCTGAGTATTGAGTCCCAAGCAGAAAGGACTTTTAGATAAGGACCAGAGGAACACCTGGTGGAGCTTAGAAAATTCCTAATTTCTTTTCTTCAGGATAAATGTGTATACACCACATAGCAGTCTCATTGTGTTAAAGTACACCTGTGCTTGTGTCCCACAGACTTCCTGGGACACCAGCTGCTTTGGAGTGCCATTTAGTATGTCACCAGCAGCCACCCCACACCCCACACGGGGTTACCTCCCACCCTATTCCCTCTCTCCCTGCAGTTACCTCCGTGGGCTCCTGTAGCCCTGGAACTCCAGGGACTTTCCTCTGAGGACTGTCCTGTGCTTCCCCTTCTTACCCTAGATTTTTGCACTTGCCTCGTGCTGTGACTCCTGCTCCGTGATCAGCCTGCTTATCCTCCAGAAGTCTTCACCTCCTGGTCCTAATGGAACCCGGCTCTTGGAGTTTGCTGCTGTCTGTGCCCTGGTGGGCACAGATGGCACCTTCTGCCACACCCAGATAGCGCCCCGGGTCCTCGTGGCTGCTTTCACATCCTTCCTCTCTCACTCCTTGGCCTTCTGGGCTTGCTATGGTTAGTGATCATCTCCTGCCATCTGTGCAGTCATTTACTAGTCCTAGCTCCAAAGTTTTGGCCCCTGGGCGGCAGTCTCCTGCTCCAGCCTTCAGGAGTTGTTAGAGCTCATCAGTTGATCCCAGTGGCCTCCAAGGTGGGTGACCAGCAGGCCTCATTTGCCTGGGACTGGGGGCTGGGGCTTTCTTCAGGGATCACTTTCAGTTATAGAACCATCCCAGTTTCCCCAGACACGGGACTTTCAATGCTCAAACTGGAACGGGTGGATCACCCTCAAAGAGTCACTGTCCGAGATCTTGCTAACACGGTGAGCTGCTTTGGGTCTGAAATTTGTAGGCTCCAGAACCTTCAATCCAGTTCCTCTGATGGGCTGTCCCAGGTGACGTCAGATATTTGCCCTTCTGGGTCCATTTCGAGCCCCTTGTCCTGCTCCCACCCTCAGTGTCAGTCACGGTGCCTCTGGTTTCTGACTCCACGGCCAACGTTTCACGGTGCCCTTCTCAGTACACCAAATCCCCTTTTCCCTTCTGCCTGCTGTGAGGGCACATCCCAACCCTGGAGGATGGGGCAGCTCACTGTCCCCATGTCTGTGCCTGGACTGCCAGTTTCTGCCAGACCACGTCACAGATGCCACTGTAAGATCCTGGTCCCCACCTTCACCAGGGACTTAGGCCTGCTAGGAAATTAAATGTTTTCCTCCTCAGCACTCCTGCTCTCCACGGTGGCTCTGTCCAACCTTCTCAACATGCAAATCTCCAACTTTATAGTCAGCTACGTCCCTGCTTGTCCCTCGCTGTCGGCAGACCATCCTTTCACCACTAATAAAATGGTCATTTCCAGGCTGTGCCCTCTTCTTCCCACTGCCCCTCTGCAAATCTGCCCATTCTTGGATCCTTTCTTATTTTTCTGTTGATGGTGCAAAAAGTATCCCCCTCACTTCCTGAAAATCAGTTTCTCTCCCACCTCCTGTTTCCACCTCTGCCCTGGTGTTTCTTTATCATAAGGATTTGCCAATGCTCACGTCTTTCCCGTCTTAAAAACAGAATACAATGGACACCGTGAAACCCTTACCTTCCCTGATGCCCTGCACTTTGGCTACTACTTTCTGTCTCCTTCCCTTTGATGAAACGTCTGGAGAGGATATTCTCCTTTCTGGTTTGTACTTCGTTCCCTACTGCTGGATGACAAATTATCATAAATGTAGTGGCTTAAAATGACATGCATTTATTATCTCACCATTTCTGTGGGTCAGGAATCCAGGCCTAGCATATCTGAGTTCTGTGCTTCAGGCTGTGGTCCATGGGTGTACAGGGCTGTGGTCTCATCCGAGGCTCACCTGGGGAAGAATTGCTTCTAAGCTCACGGAGGTTATTGGCAGAATTCATTTCTTTGCAGTCATGGGGCTTAAGTTGCCCTCTGTTCCTACGGGTCCCTGTACTTCATGGTCCATGGGGTTCCACTTACTTCATGGCAGCTCCTGACAGCTGGTAAGAGAGAGACTCCAGCAAGATGTAATAATCATGGGAGTGATAATCCTGTCACTTTTGCCACATCCTGTTGGGTGGAAGTGAGTCACGGGTCCTACTTCCACTCAGAGGGAAGGGGTTGTACTAGGGGATGAGAGGTGGGGGATGAGGTTCATGGGGGCCTCCTTGGTCTCTCCACCACATGCCTCATGTCTCAATTTGCTCATTCCCATTCACTCCTCACACTACTGTATTCCTTTTTTTTTTTTTTTTTCCCCTTATCTCCACCACTTTACTGAAACTGCTCTCAGGCAGAATTTGCTACATAGTGTGCTGAGTTTAGTGCAAAATGAGAATGCAGGGTTCCTTGTTCAAAAATTATTAAGAATTTCAAGATGGTGGCAGCAAAGCATGAAACCACGTCCCAGGTGCATGCTCGCGAAGCCAGCCTTGAAGGAAAGTCATCCTCCCTATTGCTGAGTTCAGAGGGTGCTTGCTTGTGCTCTTGATGGACCGCTCAGCAGTTTTTGCTGAACACAATTTACCGCGGCTGAGAACGTGTTCCTCTGTGCAGTAGTCGCCTATCTCTGAGCCCTGAGCCCTGGATTCCCTGCTCTTCCTGGGTACTCCCCTTCGGTCTCTTTCGCAGGCTCCTCTTCACCCGTCCTGTAGATTGTGGGCTCCCAAGTCCGTGTATCTAGCCTGTTTGTGACTCTCGAGCTCAAGCACTTATGCCAGTGCCTCCTTTACACATTCACTTGCATGTTTTATGGGCATCAAAAGTGCAGCATGTCTAAAACTCCTATTTTCTCTGATCCACCAAGCTTGTTTCTCCATTTTGGTGGCTGGCTTCATTGTCTCCCCAGGTGAGTTTTGATTTCATTATATATAAATCCCTGCCTTTGAGCTCCTTCTTTGTTTTTCTGATTAATCTTAAACTTCTTAAGATCTGTGCTGCCACATGTCCATGAAGGGTTGGCCACCGGGACTGATTTCATCCCGAAGGTCTTCTCGACATCTGCAGCCTGTTGTCTCAGGGTTTCCTGGGCTTCCTCTGTTACTACCCAATGTAGTTCATTGCTGCTGCTTCCTTAGTTAAGTGTCTGCTTCCCCCATTAGCATGTCAACCTCATGAGAGTAGGAACTTCGTTTGTTCACTGCTTTAACCTTGGTGTTGAAGTGTGCTGGGCACCTGCTACAAATACATATTCTAATAATGAAAGAGTATTTAAAATTTTCAATCTGATTTTTTAAAGTGTGATCATTTTGGATTGTCTGGGTGGCTCAGTAGGTTAATCACCTGACTCTTGCTTTCTGCTCAGATCATCATCTCACCGTTGTGAGATTGAGCACCAGGTGGGGCTCCACACTGGGCATGGAACCTGCTTAGGATTCTCTCTCTTCCTCTCTCTCTCCTCATCTCCCTCTCTCCCTCCCTTCCCCCTCTGCCTTCCTCTGCTCTGCTCTCTTTTTCTAAAAAAAAGAAAGTTAAAAAAAATAAAGTGTGATCATTTTGTTTCTTTGTAGAAACTGAATGTTACGGAAAAACAGGACAGGGCGCCTGGATGGCTTCGGTCAGTTAAGCCCCCACCTCTTGATTCTGGCTCAGGTCAAGATCTCACAGGGGCGTCTGGGTGGCTTAGTCGATTGAGCGTCTGACTTCAGCTCAGGTCATGATCTCGTGGTTCATGGGTTCGAGCCCCGCATCGGGCTCTGTGCTGACAGCATAGAGCCTGGAGCCTGCTTCGAATTCTGTGTCTCCCTCTCTGCTCCTTCCCCACTCATGCTCTGTCTCTCTCTCTCTCCTTTAAAAATAAATTTAAAAAAACATTAAAAAAAAAAAGATCTCACAGTCTGTTGTGAGATCAAGCCCTGTGCTGGGCCCCATGCCGGGTGTGGAGCCTGCTTGAGATTCTTTCCTTTTGCCTCTCCCTTGCGTGCATGTGTGCATTGTCTCTCTCTTTCTCACTCACTCTCAAAAAAACCCAAAAAACAAAAAAGAAAAACAAGACAGTGGCATAGTAGCCTTGCAGTGCTTGAATATAAGGAATATCTATAGTGCTGTAATCGTTTTGGGGCTTTGGATTGTTGATTAGAAAGTAACATTGTAACAGGAACTAAGTGCATGTTTTCTTATTTCCCTTGAGTTCTGGGCACTGATAGGTGAAAGGGTGTATGTGTGTATAATTTGGTCTGTGGAATTCACAGAATTGCCTGTGTAATTTTGATAAGAGGAAGTAAAAACAGTGTGTGTCAGATACCATCATCTGAATCACTCTGCTCTTACCCAGATGTATTTTGATAGTTTTTTGTCTTATTGTGTTTAACCAGCAAGGGAGAGGTAATTGTCGTTAGAGATCTTACATCTCTGACTTTCTGGGGTCCTGTTTTCCTTGATGTATCTGCTTGAAGAAAGTGTTTGGCAATAGAATGCTGAAATATATTAAGTATCTGGGAGCCTAGTTTTTTAGAGACTAATCGTGGGCCAGGAGAGGAAGAATTCCACCCAATGCAGATAGGATGAATCTCTCAAAAGCCTTGGAGCAATCTCATTTAAGCAGAAATCAGTCACACACAAACAAAATAGTACATGGGTGTATTTGTTAAAGAAGAGCCTTCATTCTACAGCCCAGGATTTTTAAGCTTTTTGATCTCAGGACTCCTTTACGCTGTTAAAAAGTATTTGAGGACCCCAAAGAACTTTTTCTGTTGTAATGTCTATTGATATTTACTTTGTTAGAAATTAAAACTCAAAAAAATAAAAAGTGTACTTAAAATGACAAAAATAGCAATACCCTCATTATATCTAACAAATTGGGAAAGGTAGGAGCATTGAAATAACCTTTTCGGATAACTATGGATATTCTTTGATACTTCATTAATATATGACTAGTGGTGGTTTTTTAAAGGTTAGGTACAATGTAGGTTCTGAAACCATAACATAGATCTTTTCCTGGTCTGTTACTTTGGAATTCAGTAGTTCATCTTGCATTCTGAATAGACAGAAAAGGTATAATTAAGTCAGTTACAACACATCTGTATAATGAAATATTATGCAACTATATTTAAAAAGTATTTTATCACAGATGAAATGCTTTTAAATGTAATAAATTGTCTACTCAGTATGATCCTAATTTTGAAGAGTTGTGTGTTGTACTAATTGAAAGGAAAATAGCAAAATATGGGAATGTGTCCTGATGCATTCATGGATGATTTTCTTTACACTTTTATGTATTTTCCAAATTTTCTACAATCAGCACATTGCTTCTAAAATCAGGGAAAAAATTAAGGCCTTTTCTTTCTTAAAAAAATTTTTTTTAGTGTTTATTTTTGAGAGAGCATAAATGGGAGAAGGGCAGAGAGAGAGGGAGACACAGAATCTGAAGCAGGCCCCAGGCTCTGTGCTGACAGCTCAGAGCTGTTTGTGGGGCTCGAACCCACAAACGGCGAGATCGTAACCTGAGCAGAAGTCAGACACTTAACTGATTGAGCCACACAGGTGCCCCAGGGTTTTTTTTTTTTTTTTTAATAAAGAATAAATGTATCTATTAAATGATTTTCCTCATCCCTGGACCACCTTTTACAAGAACCCCAGTATGTATAGTTGGAGTGGTAGCAAGATCATTTCTTCCTCTCAAGTTTTTGTTTATTTAACAGAACTGATGTAACCTTTCTGTGGCTATTTTAAGCCTCAGGAAATTAACTTTTTAGTTTAGTGGCAATTAATTGATGTATTAAAGAAACTGTATTCAAGAATTATTCAGGGAAAGTATTGCTGAATTTTATAGCAGGGACATAATTTGCTTTTTCTCATTTCTGTCACACCTCAGGCAAATCCTGTTTCTTATCTAGGTAAATTGGCAAAAGGATCTTGTACTAGGTGATAAAGCTACTGTCATAGTTGAGAAATATCCTGGAAATCAGCGTGTAATTAACCTCTCATTTACTGCCTCTGAGTAGTTTGTCAGAGAGGTGAGTGTGGCGTTTTTCTCTTTACAGTTTTATGGCTGGAAGTTGAAGTGACTTCAGAGAAATGCAAAGGGCAGCCCACATCTGGGGATTAGTTCCCTGCTTACCCATGGATTTAGAAAGGATGTTTGCTCGCTATTATGTCCCTGATGTTGTATTGTCCAAAAATATTGCTGCTTTAAGGCTTTTGTCCTCAGTGTGTGGACAGGAATCCAAATCTGCTGATGGGTGTCTTTTTCTGAAAATGGAGGACATTTCTTTGTTTTATGTTGGCATCCTGTTGGCATTTCTTTGTTTATGTTCCTTATGATATAATTAAGTGATTATTAGATGTCTACAGAAGCTACGGTGCATCCACGAAGAAGGAAATTAGCAGTTTTGCATCCTCCACTTATCATCTTAAAGATGAGAACATCTCTTTGATATTTCCAGCTGAGCATACAGGTCTGTGGCTTTAGTTAATGTGCTGGTGACGTCTTGCAGTGTTTGCAATCTCTCCAGGGCTGTTTACTAAGGCATAGCCCACTTTAAAGTGTAAACTGTGATGGGAAACTAGTGCCTATTCTAATATTGTTTTACATTAAAAGGCCATTCTATCCTCTGCCTAAAACAGTCGAGAATATTCTACTCGGGGGCATCCTTAATGGTTAAAGTCATCATTAAATTTGGAAATCTTCTAATATCCATCAGATTTTATGAGTTGAACATTTGGGAGGCTAGGGAATGCACTCCAGATATAGGTAGTGATTTCTTCATGTTGTTATTGAAACCGCTGTTTGCACTGCATTTATTTCTCAGATCTGTCGTCATCTTTTGTGTAATAGAGCGGGCTTAGAAGAATTTGCAGGCTAAGTAAGGAAGGAGGAGTGTTGTTATTACTGTATTACCGTAATCATAAACTTCATGAACTGCAGGGGTGTTTTACCCTTGCCTGCCTTTGGTATCGATGCCAAAATCCTGTTCCTGACCACTTTTCCATCTTCCCTCCTGCTGGCTCCCTGTGCTGCAGCCACCCAGGCCCCCTTCTTGTCTAGTCTCAGCTTTTGCTTATGCTGGTGGCTCTCCCTGGAGTGGATCTCTCCCTACATAGCAACTTCATTCAGATAGTTGCTCAAATACCACTCAGGTGTCTGTTCTTTCCTTAATGAAATCTTCCCTGAATATCCCAAATAGCCCAGCCTTTCATTCTGTTTCCTTCCCTGTGTTTGCTTTCCCTAGTCCTTACTTACTCCTTGATGAATACATATATGGTAAAACCTTGCAATGCAGGTAACTTGTTCTGCAAGCGTTCTGCAAGACAAGCAAACACTTCTAATAAATTTTAATTTGATAAAAAAGTGACGTCTTGTAATACGAGTAGTACCTGATGGCAAATGTCACAGGATCACAACTGAGCGAGTGGTTCTTGAAATTCACCTTGATATTCAAGTGCTTTGGATTACAAGCATGTTTCCAGACGAATTAGGCTTGCAAACCAGGGTTTTACTCTATTTCTGTTTGCTTGCCCGCCCCGCCTCATGTGGGTTTCATGAGGGCGGGGGCTTTGTTTCCTCTGTTACTACTTCCACATTGTTTAGAATAGTGTCTGGCACTTAACAGGCACGAAATAAATACTTGATGAGTTAAGGGAAGAAGGAATTCACCAGATTCTCTGTCATGGGCTACTATAAACAGATTGCATTTAATTTCCTGATATCATACGTCTTTTGAAACACGGGATGAAAGGCTTGCTGTGTTATACCTTGATTCAAACTGTGCCAAACACCATCCCGGACAGGCAGTTGATGGTCACATGTTCTGGAACAAAATTAGATGTGAGTGGCCAGATAGTTGTTTATACTCGTGTCTGTCAGTGGCTTCCAGAACACCAGTGTGCTCTGTAGATGGTGCAAATGGGAGCACGAAAAAGCCCGAGAGATTGGTGGGAAGCAGTTTGATTTTTTAATTTTTACACATTTGGACTCTGGAGTAAATACTTTGACTTGCTTTTTAATGCTAGTGTTATGAACAACTTTGATGAGGTTCTTGTTGAAAATTACTGGTGTGTCAGGTATATATGTTGGGCTAAATCGGAGAGTTAGTGACAACAACAGTTTCCATCAGTGCCTTCCTCCTTCTCAGGGACCTGCTATAGTGGTCATACAGTGTCAGAGGTAAACCACATCTGGATTCAGAGCCCTTTGTTAAACTTGTCCTCGTACCGATGTAGCCTTCTTTCCTGCCATTTATTTACCTGGTGAGTCCTCCTCAATTTGGTCAGGCTGGTGTTGCCATTATTTCTCTTGCCTCTGGGCCCCTTGGTGTCCCTTAAAATATCCTGCTTGGTCGTTGCTGACCCTGCCTGGTCAAACCCTTCTTTCAGGGCTTGCTTCAGTGGGGTGCTCACCCTCTGACTAAATCTGTGTTCCCTGCTGTTTACACAGTTTAGTTCTGAATCAGTATGTGATATTAATGTGTTACAGATCTTCTTTAGTTTTTACCAAAAGACTTTTAAAAGGGACTCTTGTGTATCCTTTGTTTTTCTTTTTTAGATAACATTTCTTTTAGGGGCGCCTGGGTGACTCGGTCGGTTAAGTGCCAGACTTCAGCTCAGGTCATGATCTTGCGGTTTGTGGGTTTGAGCCCCACGTCAGGCTCTGTGCGGACAGCTCAGAGCCTGGAGCCTGCTTTGGATTCTGTGTCTCCCCCTCTCTCTGCCCCTCCCCTGCTTGAACTCTTTCTCTCTCTCTCTTTCTCTCTCTCTCTCAAAAATAAACATTAAAAAAATTTAAAAAAAAATATTTTTTTAAAAGTTTCTTTTTATTTATTTAGAGAGTGGGGGGGGGGAGGGGAAGAGAGAGAGAGGGAGAGAGAGACCCAAACAGTCTCCACGCTGTCAACATAGAGCCTGATGTGGGGCTCAAACTCACAAATTGTGAGATGATGACCTGAGCCGAAATCAAGAGTCAGATGTTTAAGGAACTGAACCACCCAGACGCCCCTCATGTATATCCTTTGTATCCCCCAAGCCTGATAGGCAGTGAAGAAAAGAGAAAATATAAGACCCAGAATGTTGACTGGACAAACTTGACTTTGGGACATTCCAGTCACCCTCTCTGAGGATGTGGGGCCCATAGAGGCACTGAGGAAATAGGGTTTGATTACCTGGATCCAGCCTTTGAGTAGAGCAGTGTGTTGGGTCGTGCCAGTTGAAGCAGAGCATAACGCAACAGAAAACTTAGTCAAGAACTGAATGAGAAGCTGTGGCCTTAAGGGACTTAAGTTCTGTAAGACTGATTGAAATTGCTTGGAGGGACCTTTTCAGCTGCCCCCCACCCTCCTTTTAAAGGGGTGACTTAAATCTCCATGCTGTGGTTTCACTAGAATGGAAGCTCCTTGAGGGCAGGTCTGCCAGTGTCGTCTGCCATGTGTCTCTGGTACTCAGTGCTGGCACAAGAGGTGCTCACTGAAGGGTAGATGGATGGATGGTTGGTTCAGGTGGCTGGTCTTGGGGATGGAGGGAGAGGAGACGAGTGGACAAAGTGGTTCTTGCCGCCCTTACCAGCCTTTCCCCTATACATGGTCGTGTCCTAGCCCAGACCCTGTTCTGGGTGTGGCTGATCATGGTTGACTCTCCTTTCATGGTTCTCGACCGGAGCTAGACCCTGGTATTGTTTCTGAAGTGCCACAGGTGATTCCGATGTGCAAGCCAGGTTTGTAAATCACAGCTGTGGAGTGTTTGAAGGGAAATGGAGGTTAAGCCAATCCAGTGGGTTCACATGTAAATAAGCAAAATCAGCATGTCCTGTTGGGGAATGTGTTATTTTGCTGCTCTTTAGTTGGAGCTGTACAACTCAGTGGGTTGAAGTGTTTTTTTCCCTTACATCTTCATCTGCTACTTTGGGCTGCCTTTCACATTTAGCTCTTGGCAGCTTAAGAATTGAAGCTCTTTGGGCATACTTTTATTATACCGGGCACAACATACTATTAAGGTGTTGAAGGGTTTTTAAAAATTCAGCAGCAAAATGTAGGTGGTCTCCAGCTCCAGACACTGAACGTACAATCTCCCTGCCCAGTGCCCCTCCCATACCCAGTTTTCCAGTCCCCCCGCCGTACTCCCCACAAGTATACCTGTGAGCAACTTGGACTCTTGAGTTCAGAAAGGGAGGACTGTAGATAGGAAAATCGCAGTCAGGTGTACTGTTGCCAGTGGCCTGCTTCATTTGATCATTTAATTATCATCCTGGACACTTCTTGAAATTTCCACCTGAAATTTTGGTCATGTTCGGGTTGTGTTTTAATTCAAACTGTACTTTGTGAACAAGTAACTTTTTATAAGTTACACATTTTAGGATCTCTAGGAAGGCCAAGGAGTTACTTTATCTTTTATATCTCAGGCTGAAATAGTTCAGGTGACTCATTACCTTCTGACTTCTGAAAGCTAGAGAGAGCAAACTGGAGTTTGGAAAGAGGTTTGCATCTGCATGTAAGAGGTTTGCACGTTTGATCGTGTGCGTGGGCACACTTAGACGCTCACACACTTGTCGTAGGCTGGGTTGGAAAATAGTTCCGGTCTGTGTGATGAATGGCAAAGTGGTAGAGATGCATGAATGGGGGGTTCAGGGAAGTGGGAGATGCTGAGGAATAGGAAGGCCAGCTGGAAGAATTAGGACAGAATTAGCTGGACTGAGGCCGAGTGGGTCAAAAGATGGAATTGTCTTTTTTTCCTAAAAACTTAGCAAATAATGGCCTGGTTCCAAAATGAGAAGAGACAGCACTGCCTGGTCTCTTTCCCCTGGGAGTGGACTTCTCTAGGAGGGAAAGAAGCCGGCTGTGGTACTGAAGAAGCCAAGGCTCTGGCCGAACCCCCACTGGGCTGACCCACCTCTTCCTGTTGCATGACCTTGAGCTAGTTGCTAAGTGTCTGTGCCTCAGTTCCTACTCTGTCAGTGGGCGTGAAAATACCTCCCTCATGGAACTGTCTTGGAGGTTACATGAGATGAAATACACGGTGTTTGAACGGTGCCTGGAACGTAGTAAGGACTGAATAAATGTTAGTAGTAGGAGTATTTCTGTGGATTACCTGAAACCAAACCATCACTGATAATACAGTTTCTACTACCCATTTCAAATGATTTTTTTTTTAAATCCCATTTGAATCAAGACATTGCAGGAGAGCACAGACCCAACCAAGGGTGGGTATTTAGTAGAGAGAAATAGAGAAGTTAATTTAGCCCAGTACCAGTGACTACAGTTTTTTTTCTTCATCATGACCGATTTAGGACAAATAAAAAGGTTTCTGGGCTGCATCTTTTCTCCATGCAAAATTTATTGAGATACTGAATTAGTTTAAGAAATGATGGTTGAGCATTTAGTATATTCTAAGCCCTGGAGATACAGTGGTGTACAAGAGAAATGGCCCTGGCCCTCAGGTGGCTCTGTATCTGGAGGGGAGATGATCGAGTAACCTGTGTCCAGCACTAGATAAACAGGTCCAGACTGTGAGAGGTGGGACCCGAGCTCAGGACAGAGACTGATGGTGGAGGAACCCCGGTTAGATGGGGTGATCTGGAAAGGTTTGGGTAGAGGTTAAAAGGGTGAGAATGAGCCAGTGTGGGGAGAAGGTGGGATGGGTTGGGAGGAAATGCTGTTGGGTGGGGGTGATGGCCTGTGCGAAGACTCAGCCAGGTAAGAGTTAAAGGATGGCCAGTGTGGCTGGAGCGCAGGGAGCAAGGTGAGTTTGGAGCCTGGGGTGAGGTGAGAAGCAGTCCCTAGTCCAGTCAGGGGGGGAGTGGGGGCCGCTGCCAGGGGTTCCGAGAAGCTATTGTGCAGTGACCCGACCTTTACATTTTAGGATAACACTTGGGAAGAAAGTCAATTCTTGGTGCAGGCTTCCTGCTCTGGCGTTTTTCTTTTTAATAATGAACCTCTTGGTGCTACTTTTTTAGCCACGGAAATGTTGGTATCTGAGTGTGTCTGACAAGTGCAGTGCTGGGATGGCCTTCTCCGATTTTACCCTGAAATTGCACTGCCGCCAGTACAGCGAGGCCGGTGGCCGTGGCCCACACGTACCCTACAGACTGCAGTCTGGAGGAACACACAGTGAGTCGCTAATCAAGCTGGAGGTTCTGCACAGCTTTGTTGTGTCAAGAGCAGAACTCTCGTGAGTCAGGGCTGTGACAGATGAGAATATTGTGACCCGGCTGATACCTGGCAGGCTGAGTGCTGACTGGTGTATTTCCTTTTTCAGTCAGAGCATCCTGGCGGAGCCAGGAGCAATTCAGAAACTCTGTGATCAGCACCTGTAGATCTGTGCTTTTGGGAGGAGTCACCACGGACTACTTTATTGTAGATCTCTGAGATCAAATAACTGACTTTCACATCAATTCTGATGACAGGGAGGGGCTCTTTGGAAGGCCATTTGAAGTAATGGTTATTAATCAAATAGTGATTCCCCGCCCCCCACCTTGAGTAGTGAGAAAGGAATGTAATGTTCTTTTACTGCAGTTTACTTTCTCTTGCTGCCTGATCACCTCAGACTATTGAAAACCCCAAGGTGGCAATGAGGGGCTGCATTTCATAGCCAGGCTGTGGTATGCATTCCTTATGGGTCATAGGTCGTTTAGGAGTCACCCTATTTGTATTATAGCTGCAGATAGATAAAGAGCAGATTTCTCACGTTTCCTGGCTTGGGGGGGATAGGGGAATGTGTGTGGCTTTGAAAAGTCTGTCTCATGGAGGCTGTGTTGCCCAGTGCATTGCATTGCATCGTGTGTGTGTGTGTGTGTGTGTGTGTGTGTGTGTGTGTGTGTGTGTGTAAAAAGTCTCAGGTTTAGATCAGACTGCCCCAGAACCTCTGATCTCTTGGTTCGGGGCTCATAGGTGATGAAACTGATCCTGAGGGGCACGAACATTTTCTGAATGCATGGAGCCTAAGGGATGGCAGACCCAGGAACAGGGCCTGGCATTTCTGAGGTTTGGACCTGTGCTCTTGGACCTGTGATGTTTAGTTAATTGTAGGGAAAAGGGGCAATGACAGATTTAGTAAGGAAATAATACACAATTATCCCAAGTCACGGAGTCGAATATTTCTGTCTCTGCAGTGAACCATTTTAAGAGAAAACAAAGTTTGTTTCTTGCTAATGAGGTGGAAATAGAACTTATCTTAAAATAAGCACAAGAGGCAAAATAAAAGATTAAAGACAAAATCTAGGATACTTTGTATGTTTATCTTATAATCAGGCATTAAATTATAACTTCAGTAGGAGTGACATTAATGATTCTAAGCTCACAGTGTAATCAGTCCTTCATTTCCTTAAAATAATAGGTGTATTAGTAAACTACTTTTGTTAGATAATATTATTTAATCTGGCAGTTAGTTTCATGGTTAATTTTTTGCCGAAGCCTGAAAACAAACTTTTTATCTCCTGAGATTATTAAATAGTTTTGTAGTAACAATGTCTTGTTTTCTGAACATTTATAAATTCAATTTATGTCATTTAGGGTTCTGGGTGCTTTTTTTTCCAGGTGACACTGTTGGTTGTATTTCCCTTTGGTTTGACAAACTAGTGATATCTTAATTCTCAGAAGTTGGTTTTTATAATAGTTACAGAAGTATAAGGTGAAACAGAGGTAAAATGCTAACTCCTAGTCTGAGCAGGCATTGTCTGCTGTTGCTACAACAACAAATTGAGCGTCACGTTTGTAGCTGACTTGTTATACCATAGGAGCATACATACCTACACAGTTACTCTATATTTACTTTTAAAAATGGTCTGATTTCAGTAATCGGGTCATGGTGTATCATTGGCCTGTCTTTCAACAACTTGGTTAAATTAACTTGATTGTAGTACTGTGGTTATGTCCTTTGAACAGCCTGTCAGTGCCTCTGTTTACCCACCTTTTTTGTGTGAAGAACTGGAGGGGAGGGCATTTGCCAACTAATGTGGAAAGAAAGGAGAAGGTAACCCGATTTTGAAAAATTCTGTCGACACTCACTAGCTACTTGGTACCGGTACTTCCTGTTTCCAAAACCAATGTTAATGCAATCCTGCTTTGCATTGTGTGGTGGTTTATTGCCCTCAGCAGAATTCCTGGCATATTTGAGGCCCTGCCCTTTTATTTCTGCCAGATCCCCCAGCCACAACTGGCCTAGTCCATTCCACACCGGCACTACCCGCCTGGGCTCCCTCCTGCCTTCATGCTGTCAGTGGTAAAATGAGCATAACCCGGAGGGTTGTTCCAGCACACTCCTGCTATGCTGTCTGAGTCCCAGCCTCTGTGGCTTTCAGCCTGTCACTGTCTTGGCTCTGAATTAAGCCTGACAACTTTGCTCGTCTTATAAACGTTAGATACCCCCGCCTTCTTTCCTTCAGTAAATATACTCATGATCCAGGTTACGTTGCTCTACCCTCCAGTACATATTTCCTAAGGTCAGTGAAAGGTATTTGTGGGGGAGGTGTGTCTGAGGGGGTGGGGCGGTGAGAGGGGAGAAGAAAAAGAGATAAAGTTTGTAACTCTGAACAGGTGAAGTCGGCTTGCGTGAGACACCCTGTGCCTTGTGCTGGGGCAGCTGTGTCACTGGATCTTGGTGGTGATGGGTCCTTATCTGACAGGCAGGAGGTGTTAATCCATACAGCGGCCCTGAGAGGGAAAGATAAGGAAACCTGGGGCTCAGAAGGCAACCCCCACGAAGGTTTTGGGATGAGTTGGGCTGTGTTTGAATTCTGGCCTTCCCATGACTCACCGTATGAGCGTCGGCAAGTTTCCTAGTTTCTCTCTGGTCGTCCGAACCTGCCTCAGAGTTTTGTTGTGAAAATTCAGTGAGTTGGTGGGTGTGCACATCTAGGACTGTGCCCCGCCCACTGTTCATATTTATTGAGCAATTATTTTAAGTGTTTTTATTGTTGGACTAAGGTCACACAGCTAATGTGTGGTAGAGCTGGTTTGAGTTTCTCAGACTCTAGAGCTTAACCTCCTTCTGCTGTTCCCTACTGCCCTTACTGTTGCCTTTCCATCTCTGACCGGGAAGAGAAATAGATCAATTCTAGTTTCTCCCTTACATTTTCTGACCTGTTTCCTCTGTGGTGGAGCTAAATGGCCTTTGTTTGGTTCTGGGTCCCCGGGACTGCAGCCCTTCCTCTTACTCATTGTTGACTTTAGCTCCCTGTGTAGCATTTTGTTCTGCCTCTTAAGAGATTATGCAAATAGAATTACTGTTTTGGTATTAAGAAACATATTATCTGAGTTACACTGTCATTTTTAAAAAATAGGCAAATGGCATTAAAGTATTGATGTACTATATAATTTTATTTGTGGGTAGAGAAATTATTGAAACTTTTTATTTTATTAATTAATTTTAGTGTTTTATTATTTATTTTTGAGAGAGAGAGAGTGTGCACAAGCAGCGGAGGGGCAGCGAAGGGGACAGAGGATCCAGATCCAAGGCGGGCTCTGTGCTGACAGCAGTGAGCCCATGTGGGACTCGAACTCATGAACTGCAAGATCATGACCCGAGCCGAAGTCAGAAGCTCAGCTGACTGAGCCCCCCAGGTGTCCCTGAAACTGCTTGTTAAAAATATTTTAAAAAGTTGGGAAAATACAATACTTCCTCTCTTGCCCATGTTCTGTCATAAGCAGGGAAAAAGACTTACCTAACCAGGAACAGATAGAATTCTCTAAGTAATCTTTACTTTGTCTTCCTTTACTCATTCACACACAGCTAGAAGGATGTGAAGTTGTTCTTTAGTGACTGGAGTCAGGATAAAGATTAGGCAGAAGAGAGGTGATGACTCTAGTATCAGTAATACTCTTCCAAATAAAATTTTGAAAAGGTAATGGATTTTAAGTGTTTACTATTTGGAAGGGATGATGACAGTTGGCATACAGCAGCTCATCCAATTTACATTTTCAGATGCCTTCTCTGGTCTTGAGAGTGCTGCTAAATTGTAGCAAGTTCACGTAAATGAGTCAGGGCAGGATTTCTCAAGCTGCGTCCATTAGTGGGTCATGAAGTCAATTTAGTCGGTCACAACCAGCATTAGAAAAAAATAAAACAGTGAAAACATCAGAGTGTACAGCATATAGCAAAGGCAGTGTATTGCTTCTGGAAACTTCTACTTCAGCTGATTTTAGTGCGGGTGTTTATTGGGTTACTCTATAAAGAGGATTACAGACAGAAGTTTGAAAGCCATTGATTTGAGGTAGTTTAGAAAGTTTATTAACTTTAGAGCAAGTCTGATAGTACATAAATGGAAAATGCTTATAACTCTCTTTAACATTGGTTTTTGTATATTGCTATCAGATGTAAAGAAATTTAAGAATGGTAACAGATCTTTTCTAGAACTAATATATTTTATTTAAACTTTCTTAAAAATTTCTTTATTTTTTAAAGTTTATTTTGAGAGAGAGAGAGAGTGAGCAGGGGAGGGGCAGAGAGAGAGGGAGCCTGTCAGTACAGAGCCTGATGTGGGGCTCCATCTCATGGACCCCGAGATCATGACCTAAGCCGATATCAAGAGTTAGATGTTAACTGACTGAGCCACCCAAGTGCCCAAAACGTTTTTTTTTTAAATGTTTATTTATTTTGAGAGAGAGAAGAGGGGGAGGGGTTAGAGAGAGGGGGGAGGGAGAGAATACCAAGCAGGCTCCTTACTGTCACCTCAGAGCCCAACACGGAGCTTGATCTCACAAACCATGAGATCATGACCTGAGCTGAAATCAACAGTTGGATGCTTAACTGATTGAGCCAGCCAGGCGTCCCTAGTACTAATACATTTTATAAAGAGCAAATGAGGTTTATGACTTCATTTCTGAAGATTCATGGATAAAATTAGGAAAATAAGGTCATTAGTGTCCTTCCTAATATGTCACACGTACCATTGTGTTTGCAGATTTTGTATTATAAACTGAATTTGAAATCTTAGCTATTTTGGTCCCAAAAACTTGGAATCGTGTTCATTTTGACATCTGTAAGAATACAAACTTTATAAAGAGTATTTATTTCCAGATTTTGAACCCTGAATTGCCTTGCAAAAATTTTGAAAAAATTACCTCATTTTTCATGGTCCTTTAGTATACTCAACTTTGAATACTTAATCTAAGTAGGTAAAGCTGTCCTATCCTTATTAAGCTTTTCAGATAAGTTTTTACCCCCCCCCCCCCAAGGCATAAGGGAAGTTAGTTATCGTGATACATCTGTAGTTTCTTGATAATGATTTTATAATTGTTCTTCTGGAAGCAATTAATGATTTCCTTTATAACCAGCTGTAAGTAAAGGACAGGTTTTCATTGTGAATGTGATGATATGTCATTTGTCCTTGCCCTTCTCATTGAATTAAATTACAGTAGCTACTATTCGTGTGGATTTAAAAACAGATACTGTTCAAATCAAGTTCTGAAGTTCTTGACAGGGGCTCTGAGAACTGGTGGGAGGTTTCTGGATGCTGAGTTCTTGAGTAATGAATCCTCTTGCAACGAGAGAAAGGAAAACATTTAAAACCTGGGCAACTTCAGGGAGAGAGAAGCAGAGTTCTCCATCTTATGTGGAACTAGTGTTGGGCAGAGCATTTACTGTTACCAGCCTGTCCTGTTCTTTTTCTTAATCAGTATTGCAGCTGTAGGATTTAAGTAGCTTGACGGTATGGCAGGGTTGGGGAAAACACCATTTGACTGTGGTATTATTAGGTAGTAATAGATTTGACTGAAATGCCAGAGTGAGTGATGGAGGATATGTTAGTACTTGGGGGCTGGCGGGGGGGGGGGGGGGGTGTAGACAGTGGTAGTGGTTTGAGTTTTGCATAGTTGCATGCGGGGGAAGAAGGTGTGATTTACCTTGAGAATTTACTTGAGGGTAGACACTATGAAGTAAATAGGAGACTATTGCAGTAGTCATCAATTGGTCTTAAAAGCATTCTGTTTGAATGATGAATGGACTCTCTCAAGTTCTTTAGGATCTGGATTATGACTTAAGTATCTTTTTCTCACTACTAAAATTAAGTGATTATTTCTCTAAGGCCTCTACTCCAGAAATACATGCATTATTGAAATCCTGAATATTTTCTAAAACAGCCTCTGGGGAGCTTGGGTGGCTCCGTCTGTTGGGCATCCGACTTCAGTTCAGGTCATGATCTCCTGGTTCATGGGTTCAAGCCCCGCTTCGGGCTCTGTGCTGATAGCTCAGAGCCTGGAGCCCGCTTTGGATTCAGTATCTCCCTCTTTCTCTGCCCGCCACCCCCCTTACGCTCTGTCTCTGTCTCTCTCAAAAATAAATATAACCATTAAAACAAAACAGAATAGTGAGCCTCCTTCCTATTCCAGTAAGACTAAAGGCCGTTACACTTGTTAGACATTGCGGCACCTAAGGTCTGCTCTTGTAAATGCTGGCCGCTTGTTTTTAGGCTTTCATTTTCCTGTGTTCCTGGTTTGCCAAGGAGGTTGCTCTGATTTTTTCCCCATTCTCACTTTGAAAGCTTTCCTCTGCCCGTTAACTGTAGGCAGAGATAGTCAAGGCTTCGGAGTAGCCCCGTGGGGGACGCCGTGTGCCTGTGACATGGGGTGACCGAAGTAGTGGCCTGTGGGAAGTAAGATGCTTTCTGGAGCTGGGGACACCGTGTTCTGTTTTCCTGTGACTCCGCCACAGCCGTGGGAAACATAAGGTTGGGGTCTTAGAATGACAAGCTTCCGGAGGGAACTGAATTAATCCGCAGAGTTCAAGCAGAGCAAGCTAGGAGGCAGAGTAGTCTACTCCCTTGCTCCAGGGCCCACACCCACTACTAATGTGTTTACATTTGAACCCTTGCCAAACTTCCCCCCCCCAACCCCCGCTGCCCCCCAGTTTAAAAAGGGAGGTTTTGTGTAGGGGGAAAAGCTAAGGATAAAAGGGTTTCCGTCAAAAAGTCTCCTGTCTTTGTTGCTTATGGCAGCTTTTACTCCTGATGCTGTGAGGACTACACACTTCTAAGAAATTAGTGTTGTTGTGGTTTCCCTTTCAGCTTTGGAGCCCACGAGTGACCTCACCCAGAGGGGCCCAGCGAGCCTCTTGTCAGGATGTGTTCGCTCCGGCTGCCATAACAAAATACCACAGTCCGGGTTTCATAAACGACAGACGTGTCTCTCACGGTTCTGGAGGCCGCCGGTCCAAGATCGGGTGCTGGCCGACTTGGTTCCTGGTGGGGACTCTCTTCCTGGCTTGCAGACGGCTGCCTTCTCACTGCCCTCACACGGTGGAGGAAGAGCGAGATCTGGTGTCTCTTCCTCTCACAAGGACGCTAATGTCATCATGGGGTCCCACCCTCATGACCTCACGGAGGCCCTGCCTTCAGGTGCCATTATCCTGGGGGATAGGGCTTCACCATATGAATATGGGGGGGGGAGGGGACACATTCAGCCCATAACAGTCTTGTGTGTGACAGAACTGACTGTTCACGCGACAGACCTCGTGCTCCCCTCCCCCCTCCGCAATGCCGTCTTCCCGTTTTCCCAGTTTCCGTTGTGTCTCTGGTGATCACATGACCTCGTTCTGGCCAATCGGGAGCAGGGAGACCCCCAGGGGCTTCTGGGAGTGATTTCCCCCCCCCCCCCCCCCCCCGACGGCGGGGGAGACTTCCGAGCGGGAGGCTTACCCAGCCGCGTCTCCTCCTGGAGCTGCCGTATGGGGCTGCCGAGGCGGAGCGCCACAGTGAGAGCCCGGGTCCCCGATGACGCCACTGAGCGTCGGAGCAGCCCCGAGGCATCTGACGCCAGGTCCCTGTGTGAGTTACAGACGAGCCCGTGGTTTCAGCTGCTTTTAGTCGGGCGCCGTCCCGTGTGTCCCAGAGCGCCCTCACTGATGGGCGCGTAGCCCTCAGAGGGAACCTGGAGTCGGCAGGCAGTGGTCTTAGGAAGACCCTGCCTCTGAGACGTGCGTGCGCCCCTCGCCCTCCAGGTGTACGTACCACACTGCCTTTGCGGCGTGTGCCTGTGTCTTCCGCTGGCTGCGAGCTCCAGACGGCGGCGAGCGCGGCCCCCTCCCTCTCCTCGGGGCCTGAGGCGAGGCCCACGCGTGGGAGGGACGGGGTGGAAGTGCACGGGAGGAAACCCGGGGCCCCGGGCCTGCTGACAACAGGTGCTTTACTATTCCCGAAGGTCTTGGTTGTGGTGGCTTCCGCAACAAGACCGGCTGATGTTCGCGGAACGCCCAGGAGGTAACCTGAAGAGGAGCAAGTGGGAAAACAGGCTTTAATTCAAGGTACCTGGGCCACGTGCATAGCTGCTCTCGAGGGCTGAGTTCGAGCCAGACGATCCTCTCAAGAGCCAGATGGGAGACGTGCCCCATTTTCCTTGTGGAAGCAGGAGTCGAATAAAAGTCAACTTACATTCTTATAATTGTGGAACATTCTAACCATTCAGAAAAACACGTCATTGTAACGATTGTTTTTGGCCCGAAGTTCTCTCTCCCCGCCCCCTTATTTTTAAAGGTGAAAAGTGAAGTTCTCCAGACAAACTCTATCAGCGAAAGGGTAAGGTGAGTGATCGGAAGCCAGGGCACGTTCTCCCATAGAAACACATCTGTTGGACGCACATGTGGCCGAAATGTGGCAGACTGGATATGAAAAGTTGGAGATGAAAATGATAGGATTACGGGCTGTCATTTTATCAGTAAGGAAGCAGACCGGGAAGAGTGATGTCGGGATTTATAGGTTTGTGGGCCTTTTATTTCAGGTTCTTTTTCCTCTACCACTTGTTACTGTAACTTACTAAGACAAAGCGTGTTGAATGCCCTGAGCCAGCCATCACCAGGATTAGGTATAGTCCCATCAAAGTGGGTTCATTTAACTCGCTGATGTAGACAAATGTGGTCCAGAAGAATGTTGGGATTCTCTTGGAAAGCAGAGTTGGGTTTATGCTTGAGCTGCTTGTTTTGAAGGCGGGATTGGGGAATGGGGCCAGACCTGGGTTGGATGTGGTCAGGAAGCAGGCACAGTCCAGTGATGGGGTGTACCGACAACCCTTATCTAGGAGGCAGCACGTGAAGGTGGACTGAGAGCTGTCACTTAGGAAAAAGTTAGCAGTCCCACCTCTTAGTGAGATAAGAGGGACGTCTTGTGTTTCCGGTGACATTGTGGGCCTGTGTTCCATTCTCAGCATACTTTACGTTCTGGTGGCAGTATTGGGGACGGCTTATAAGGTTGGTCTTTTGTTTCACCAGTTGTCAGCAGGGCAGATTTTCACTTCTCCAGTAGTTTTTTAAAAAATTTTATCCTAAATCCTGATAGTTAACAAAGGGTGGGGTTTGACAGAGGATGGGAAGGTAAATGGGGGTCTAAAGGGGATGTCCGAAGTTACTGCGTCTGAGCAGTCACTGGTGGTGGTGGTTGTTTACATTGTAGTTCACCGCTAATGTATGAGGTCAAAAAAAGGGGGGGGGGCAAACATAGTTTTCTCCTACCTTGAGAGGATTTTTTTTTTTTTTAATCACCACAATGAATTTGTACTTTTTTGAAATCTGGCAGGATACCAAAGGAGGTAGAGTCTTGGTGCCGTTATTAAAGCATACTTGTCATTTAAACGTGCTATCCAGTTATTGATCAAGAGGCAGTGTTCATGGTGGTGTTCGTGATTGTGCCAAATCAGTAGAAAAGGTAGAAAATGAACTGACAAAGTTGAGTAGAGTCGTCAGAAGTGAGAGAGCCAATGTGGAACACAGTGTGGACCAGTCGGATACTGGTTCTGGCCCAGGCATTGCCCCTTTCTCTGTGAGCTTCGCCAAGCCATTTTATTTTCCTGGGCCTCAGTTTCCTTATCTGGTAGTAATGAGGAAGTTGGAAAAATGGTCTCTCGTGCTCCTTTAAAGTTTTTGTCACTAAGTCCTTTTAAAGATAGTCTTCTGGGGCGCCTGGGTGGCGCAGTCGGTTAAGCGTCCGACTTCAGCCAGGTCACGATCTCGCCGTCCGCGAGTTCGAGCCCCGCGTCAGGCTCTGGGCTGATGGCTCGGAGCCTGGAGCCTGTTTCCGATTCTGTGTCTCCCTCTCTCTCTCTGCCCCTCCCCCGTTCATGCTCTGTCTCTCTCTGTCCCAAAAATAAATTAAAAAAAAAAGTTGAAAAAAAAAAATTTAAAGATAGTCTTCTCTTTTGAAAATACTTGGTTAGTTGGTCCAAGTCATAAATTTTATGAAACTATTATTCAGCTCTTGAAGACAGGAATATTTGAGGGCTTTGAAAACTAGTCCAGCTGGACATTTTTTCTGTTCTGTGTAGTTTCCTTCCTCTCAGGAGTGATGAGGTCTAAATCAACCATCTTCCCAGTCCGTTCCCTTTGTAGTTTCCTGAAATGAATGACCGAGGTGTTTCTTCCTTAGAAAATAATACACAATAAAAGTGCTGAGGGAGGTCTCTTTTATTTAGAAACTTGCAGTTTGGGAATAAAATCTGGTAGCATTTTTTTTTTCAAATTTGAATTTGTGAATATAAGATAGCATAATACAAAAATGCGTTATGTGTGAATTTTGAAATAACGCGGAAGCCAGAAGAGAAAAAGAAATTAATCAAAAGTTGCATAATTCTGTAAATGGTAAACCACGTGGTTTGTAAAGCATGTGTATGGGATTGCCACGTGGCAGCTTCCTTTTAGCTGGTAACAGAAGGGCCTTCTATATTTAGTCTGTATCATGGTCAGCGTTGGCTGTGGCTGGTGGGCATTGAGGTTTCTGCCATTGTGGGCTGGTATTTAATGTAGAGATCTTTTTATAGCCTTCAAAGATGTCAGGCAGGTGCTCACCACGAGGTATGTTAATGGAGGTGCCAGTGATGGTGTCAAAACACCCCCACTCCGGTCAGGAGCTTTTTGTAACAGAAGTGCTAAAACACAGCGAAGAAGAAAAACCAATAGGTGGGATGCATCAGGCTGTTAATTTAAGGGAAAGAGCACTGTGCACACTTCCAAGTAGGAGTTCACCTGGGGAGGCACTAGAGCAAAGTGGTTCAAAAGCATGGACTCTGGAGGTAGCTGTGTGATGCTTCCACTTACTAGCCTTTTAGCCTTAGGTGAATTAGCTAGCTTCGGTGCGCCTCAGTGTCTCCGTCCCTCCAACAGGGGGAATTTCAGTATCTTACCCCAAAGGTTGTGTGGCACATAGTGAGCAGGAAAGCATAGACTGCTGGGCCTGCCTGCAGCTGTCCTGATTTAGTCTCTCAAAGGCTGGGCATTTGCATTTAGCAAGTTCCCTGGTGGTGCTGATACATCTGATCCTTGCACTACACTTTGAGTAGCTCTTGTACACGCAGACGGGCATACTAGAAAAGAGGGGGCATACTGTTTTGGAGCCTGATATTTTTTTCCTATTTGATATATTGTGAATATTTCCAATTTTATTGTGCATTCTAAAAATATGATGTTTAAGTCCATTAAGTCCATTATCCCATTATTAGATATTTAAGTAGTTTCATTTTTAAGTTGATTTCTTTATTTTGAGAGAGAGCGAGAGAGAGCACGAGTGAGTGGGGGGAGGGACAGAGAGAGAGGGAGGGAGAGAATCTCAAGTGGGCTCTGAGCCCGATGAGGGGCTTTAATCTCACAAACTGAGAGATCATGACCTGAGCTGAAATCAAGAGTCAGATGCTTAACCAACTGAACCATTCAGGTGTCCCAGGTGGTTTCAAGGTTTGTTTGTTTGTTTGTTTTGCTATCATAGATCATAGATAAATATTCTTATACATTCTTGTCTACATCTCTGATTATTATCTTGGAGTAAATTTCTAGAAGTGAAATTATCAGGTTCCAGGGTGTCTTTGTGTTAAAGCCTTTTGCCACAGACTGCCAGCAAATTCTTCAGAAAGGCTGCTTCTTCAGCACAAGTTTATCTTCTTACAAGTGGTCCATGAGAGTAGATGCTGGTTTTCTAAATGTAGGGGAATGAGGAGAAAAAACTGTTAATAACTTTATAAAAGTCACAGGTATTTGGGATTTGGTGGGAATAAGCAAGAAGAATATCTATGGATTTATAGAGAAGACAAAGACGTGTTAAGAGAAACTAGCTGGTAGGGGAAGTAAGGTCAACTGTGGCATAATTCCACTGTTGTTTTTAGGGGTCAGACTTGAATTTATTCATTTATGGTACAATACGTACTTGATATAGGAGACTTTATGCAAAGAGGAATAGTTTTTCGATTTTATTTATCCTGTATGGTATAGGTCTCTTTGTTCACTGTGATATTTCAGAACCCCCCTCCCCGCCCCTTCCCCCCCTGCAATCCACACTGAGTAGGTTGTCTGCTAGCGATACTGAATTTCCCCGGATGCCCCCCCCCCCCCCCCGATTTGGAGTTTTGGTCTAATAAAGTCTGGCCCATGCTCCATTCCTATGTGGACCTCTCTAGCCCTGGGCCAGGCAGTTGAGACTCTTATAGGCGCATTTGGGGTGAAGGTGGCTGCATCCGGGGAAATTCAGTATCACTAGCAGACAACCTACTCACTGTGGATTGCATGTGGAGAAGTGCATGGTTCTGAGGAACAAGGGTGAGCCAGAGTGGAGGCCAAAGTGGGGTACGTGAGGAATATCGCAGGAGCAGCTTCTCATGTCCATCTGGCTGTAATGATGGGGCCAACCTCTGCAGCTCTTGGCTCTAAGCTCCTGTGGTTTAGAGCAACCGATAAGCCGAACTCTTCCGTATTATCAGAATGTTAGAACTAGTAAGGGATCTCAAGGGTCATCTGGTCCAGCCTTCTCGTTTTACAGATAAGGAAGTTAAATAATTTATTATTTTCAATTAAACTTCACCTCATAAGTATTTAAAATCAGATAGTCAGCCTTGGAACAGAATTGGCTGGTTATTCTTTCCTTGTTCTGGAAGATCTGTTTTTGAGAACTGAAGTGGCTGAAGGGTAGACAATAAAGCAGATGGCGGGGTGGGGGTTGGTGACTGCGGTCCTGTTGCTCAGCCCCAGGACACTGAACTGATTTAGAGTCAAACGTGCACTGCCCCTGAGTCAGGGAACTTCACTTGTGCCTCTCTTCAGATCTGAACAGTGTTGTATGGTCCCTGAGGGCTTCAAAGTAACCTTGGCTGTAGGGTAGCTCTCTGTACCAGTTCCATGTTTTCCAGGATTTACACATAACTAGTTTTCTTTGTGCAATTCAAAACAGTGGGTTTCTTTTTTCCCCTTTAGTAAACACATGTGTCAAATGCTTCTTTTTAAAAACAACAGCTGCTGTGAACACAAGCTGTGCCTTCTACCACTGGGTGACACTGTTAGACCACAGAGGAGTCTTCTCTGGTAAAAGCAGGGTCCTTGAACTTCAGATCTCATCAAGCTGCTTTATGTAGGAGAGAGAGAAGCTCTGAGTCACTTAATGGTCATGTATCAAATGTTACTTGATAAGTGTAATTTATCTGTCTAAGGCAATTTTAAGGCCAATGACTTTAAGGTAATTAATAATTAAAGAAATCTGTTAATTGGACAGCATTTCAGTTGCTTAGAGGTTTGTGCAGATTAATGGGCTGCATATTAATGAAGTACTAATTGCTTTTTGGGAATATTTATGCAAGCCGATGTATTAATATTTATTTCTCACCAGACAACAATTTGAGTTAGCTTTCTGTGGCAAAAGACTCATGTTTTACACACAGCATTTGATGTCGTGGGCTTTTAGTGAGCATTTTATTGGGTCATCTTGTTCAAGAGGGAGGATAATCTTCTGGGTTAGGAAAATGTCTGCTGGACATTTGGTTCCCTGTACTGATCTTTATTGAGAGAAGAGACTTCACTCTAACTCATTCTGTGCTCCTTCAACATAAGATGAGGACAGAGAATTTGTTTAAAGTAAGGGTTGACCTCCCCTCCACCCTCTGTTTTTGCCCCTTTTTTGTAAATCTGAGCTCTGTACTTGCTGCATATCACCTGGCCGATTTTAGTTGAACGATATATGGAAAGCACACAGAGATGTTTCTGAAGATGAGAAATAAGTAAAAGTCAGGTTTCCCCTTTGTGAGCTTAATGTGAGGGGAAGAAAACTTCAAATACAGTTTTAACAGAAGTAGACTTAAGTAGCCTCAGAGAAGTAGGAACAGTGTCCTGTTGGGCCAGAAGAGAGGGAATTCTCATGAGGAGTCAGGAAAAGCTTCGGGAAAGGAGCTACTTAATTTGGATGCTCTCACCCTTCGGTGTTTTCCCCCGTCATTCAGTCCACTTTTATGGAGTGGCCATGGGTGACACAGGCATGGTGCTGGGCACACAATAGGGAGTAAACACAGATCTGTTGCCCGCATGGTCCACAGCCAAAGTCACAAGGAGTTAGCGGCCCCAGCTTTCTTCTGGTTCTTTTGCATCATGTAGTCCCTGTGTGTCTGACTCTCCTTCCTGTGGCTTATGTTTGAGGCACCGTGCTAGAGCTGTGGGGATGATTTAAGTCAGTCAAAGGTCTCTTCCCTGCCAAAGGACACCCATCTGTTCTTGAAGGAGACAACATGGATATATAGGAAAAATTAATTCATGGTAAGTGTCAGATTCGTGGGGTAAGGGGTCAGCGAGTAGAATTGCCCACATCGGTGCAGACGAGAGGAAGAGGGCTCCTGAGAAGTGGCAGTGGGAAGATTTTTGGCGAGAGAAGCTTTGAGCTGGGTCTTTGCAAGGACTTTTCATTGGTCTTGAGGAGGGAATTTTACCTGAGAGGAAATGAGGAACAGAGGTGGAGATGGGAATGTGTGCGGGTTTTGTGTGGACTGGTTTGCCAGAGTAGAGGCTTTGTGTTGGAGAGCAGCCACAAGTTTGCAAGGGTGATTGAGGACCAGATTGTAGGGAACCTTGGGAACTAGGTGGAAAGTTAAGACTTTATCCTGATGTGGCAGTGATATTTGGCCTGGTGGTTCTTGATCTGATGAAATAGTGCATCGGATTTGGCTGGGATGCAGTGGGAAGAGTGGTCGGGAGGAGTGGAGGCCGGTGAAGGGCCAGCTGCTTGATTCGGAGACGAGGGGAGGAAAGCGTGAACTAGGACTATAGCAGGGGCAGTGGGTGACGGTCTCAAAGACATTTATTATGAGAAAGAAACACTGACTGGTTGATTCCGTATCAAGGCTGAGGTATAGGACATTTCAGAGATAACGTCGGTTTGAAAACTGGCTGGCCTATGGTGAAGTTAGGAAGTTAAGGGACAGCCACGGGATTATTTCTGACAGTGGGAGACAGGTGTGTGTGGCGTCCTCTCTGTTGCTATTGAAAACAAAAATTTCGACTCCAATTTGCCAGGGATGATTTCCACCAGAATATAAGGGGTTGGCTCTGTCCTGCTTGGTGTTCTATTCTTATCTGGCCCAAAGGGGGCACTTATTAAACCAGCCAGCGAGGTTGAGCTCAACTTGACACATGTTTGCTTCAGATGTGAAGTATCCAGTTGGCAGTTGAAACTTTTGACCTGGAGCTTGGGAAGAAAGGAAGAATCTTCGTATACCCTTCAGAAATGGCTCATATAGCAGAAAGGCCAAGGGCATGTTGGGTCACCAGAGTCAAGAGTATAGAGCTAGGGACCTGTTCTGTAGAACAATGGGCACTGAGAGAGCGGGAGGGAAGAGGACGCTTGGGCAGACAGGTAGGGAGGGTCAGGGGAGGGTCGTCCAAGGGGCTGGCTTTCACATCGAGGAGGACATGGACGACAGCTTTGAATTCCACGGAGCAGCTGAGGAGCCAGGAGGCCTGAGGAGAACCCTGTACATTGGCTGCTATGCAAATAGGAACACAGTGCACGGAATTTGTTTTCTGTGATCTGTTAGTGTTAGTGATCCACTGGTAGCTTTTTGTGCTTGGCTGCCTCATGGATCACTGTCCTTGTGGACAGACCTCAGGGTCGGAGCATAGGACCTCCTATCTGAAAGAACGTCTGACCCGACCCCCTGGCACAGCCCGCCCTCTTGATAGCAGCCCATAAGGAGACCCCCCATCTCAGTTTGAAATATCTCTGGATGAGAGCTTGAGCCTCACCATTTTCTTGTGCTTGTTTGGTTGAGAAACCATTCTGTGCTATTGGGGGCTTCAGAGAGGACTAAGCAGGCTGGGACATGCGAAGCCCAGAAGCCTGGCAGGTGGTGACATGCCCTGTGGCGTGGGCTGCCGTCATGCAGCTGTGCTGCGTGTCATTGCCCACGATGGTGATGCCGGTCACCCGGTTGCCACTCTCTTTTCTTTCAGATGAATGCTTCTGTTGGCCAGGGCTGAGGAGATTTCTCCCTCCCACCATTCACTCCTCACAGAATTAGGGTAGTACCAGAGGGCAGCAGGGAATTCTAGAATTTGCCCTCAAGGTAGAGGGAGGGAATGTGCAGGATTCAAGTCTTACCTGAAGGGCTATGGGAGGTTAAGCAAATTGTGAACATAAGTAAAGTTGTCTTGATGTTTGAAGACTTAAACTCTATATTGGGCCAAATTAGGAAATGTTATGTTTTTGGAGATCCCTTATATTCATATAATTGCTTTATGCTCAGAATAGTTATTTGCGACAGATTACTGAGAAGTTAGAAATGGCCATCCAGTTCTGCAGATAAGACTGAAGCGTAGTAATTGGGAAATTATCAAGATTTTCAGGGCATTGGCAGGCTCAAGCTGCAGGCTCCAGTCTGTGCTTTGGCCTTGTCTATCAGGGATTTTCATCACCCCCTCCAATCTGCCCCCCTCCCACATCCCTCTGTGTCACATGAGTCCAAATCAAGAAGATGAGCAGAGACCAAGATTGGGTTTATCCATTAAATTTTGTCTCAGCTAGTATACCTGTGGCATATGGCCATCCATTTTCACTTAAATAGAACATTAGTTAATGAAGAGGTAGATTAATGAATTAATTTGTTGGAACTATTTAACTGTCTAATTTATTGAGCATATGCTGCAGGGGCAGGTACTGTGTGTGGTGGATGTTTTCCAGAAGTTTTCTTTTAATGCTTGCAACTGCTCTGCAAATGTAGGTATGTGAGCTCTGATTTACAGTTGAGGAGGTCAAGACCCAGGTTAAGTAACAAAAATCACATAACTGGTAGATGATGTAACCAGGATTCTAATCCAGGATGGGTGGTCTTCAAGCCTGGTTTTCTTTTCCATTATACTGTATTATTTCTCATGGATTGAACAAGGTTTAAAATGGATGAAATGACAAAATTCTAATAACATAGCAGCAACGAAATAATCTCTTGGATAGTAATTTTAATAGCTATTTGATATGTACAGTATTTAACGTGGTGTGACGTATATACAGAGAAGGACATAGGCCGTAAAGGTGTAGTGAGTGGTGCATTTTCCGAGTGAACAAACCTGTATAACCAGAACCTATATCAGGAAACAGAACATTATCAGCACTCCGAAAGTCGTATTCCCTTCCCTCCCAGCCCACTCCCAAGATATCCTTTATCCTGATACCTAACACCAAAGATTGGTTTTTCCTGTTTTCGGACATTATGTATGTGGAATAATGAAGTATGGACTCTTGTGTCTGGCTTCTTTTGCTCAGAGTTACATTTGTGAGATTCAACCTTGTCGTCCCTTCGTTCCCATTGCTGCGTAGTATTCCAGTGTATCAGTGCGCCCAGTTTGTTTATCCATCCTCCTGATAATGGACATTTGGATCACTTCCTGTGTGGAGCTATTAAGTATAGCACTGCTGCGAACCTTCTTCGAAAAACCTTTGTGTTTGAAAGAACATGCGTCTTTCCTGACTTCTTTCCTCACTTTAATGCAATTTTCTGCAAGATGTCTTCTGTTTGCGGTTGTAAAGCTGTGATGTTAAAAGGCTTCTAAAATCTTTTCAAGAGGTAGAGAAAATCATCCTGTTAAAAGCGAAGCTTAAGTCTTCCTTCCCATTATCCCAATCCAGAAGAATGGACTGCTCAAAGAGCATCCCTTTGGAATCAGGCAGACCCAAGTTCAAATCCTAGTCCTGTCCTGTAGTAACTGTGTGACCCAGTGCAGGAATAACAATGTTATTATTACTAATTGTTAT
Organism: Panthera uncia; assembly: GCF_023721935.1. Taxonomy (NCBI): domain Eukaryota; kingdom Metazoa; phylum Chordata; class Mammalia; order Carnivora; family Felidae; genus Panthera; species Panthera uncia. The sequence goes on along the minus strand of NC_064809.1, from coordinate 13,113,354 downwards.
ATATTGCCAGTGATGGCGCTAATATCAGATGACATCTGCTGAAGGTTTATGATTTCTAGTCACTGTATTTGGTATAAGTTTCTCATTTACCCTTCCTAACAACCCTACGAGATAATCTGCCATTCTTGTTTTTTTGTTTTTTGTTTTTTTTTTATTCTTTAACTGGTGAGGTAACCTGCCCAAAGACACAGTAAATGAGAAATCTAGAATTTAGACCCGGTCAGTACGATCTGGAACCCATGTTCTTGAAGCTGTCTGAGCCTCCTTTGTAGGCCATAGGGAATAATAACTCCTACCTCAGAGGGCCTTATCCAGAATTAAGTGATGGGGAGAAGCTAAATGTACACCTTCTAGGGGAGATCCATAGGGACCCCAGAGTGGATTGCTTTCGTGGCATATCTCTGCACTTTTAACAGTGTTGAGGGTCAGGGGTGAGGCCTCCCTGCTCTCCTGGTGGTTGTTAGGAAGACGGACATCTAGTTATTTGTGGAGCCGTCGCCACCTTCTGGTTGGTCTCGCCTCAGCCAAGCCGGCTTAGCTTTGATAATGGCCTGTGTTCCGTCTTCCCCATGTTTCTTGCCTCCTTTCCCATGTTCTAAATATAAAATATGTGCCTTTTTTATAAAAATACATTTTTAGGGGATGAAAAAACTGATGAGAAAATGAGTTTGGTATTTTCCCAAGGGCGTCACCATTTGGCGTTTGTACAGCAGCGTATTTGCAGCCACTTTATCGAGAGTTTGAAGTGGCGGCAGTCGTGGGGCCGGGCAGAGGCGAAAAAGTGACATTTCTGTGTGCAGACCGCTCTGGTTGGGTGCCATTTCTAAGCCTTAGTTTAGGTTTGTGGCCACAGAGGTCCCCTGGGCTCTTGTCTAATGCCTTCAGGTGCCAGATGGTGTCACTGTCCCTGATGAATTTGTAGGTTCACCCAGGCAGGTCAGGAGTTTGTCGTTGCAACCCTTGGCTGTTAGGGAACAGTTCTTGTCTTAACTCACTCACCGCTCTCTCAGCTTCCTCTTTACAGCCTGCCTCCCTCCTGGGATCAGTGGGTACTGAGGGCAGGCTTCCCATTGCCAGGTGACCTAGGCCTGGGGCTGGCCTGCCTGCTATCTTAAGTGATCGGGCTCTTTCAGAGTATTGTCAGAGGGTTGCTAGAATCTCTTAGAGTCAGCCTGGGAAACAATTGCTCCTCAAGATTGCTTTGGAATTACTTCTAACTTGCCGGAAGTAGTTGTAGCAATTCAGAAGTTTACTTGTTTCACTTTGATTGGTCACAGGACACCCGTAGCCTACAGTACACCTGCATACATTGCCATGTTTCAGATATTGTTTTCAAAAAGGCTTCAATTATTAGTGCTTCTAGGTAGAATTTGATTTTAAATATTAAGGTAAACATGAAATTTAGCATAATTTCTAAATGTGGTTTTTAAATCTCATGGGATTAGGTTTTAAATTTTATCTTTCTGATGTAGAAATAGCAGATAAAACTGCTGACTCCAAAAACGGTGTGAGGAGGAAATTCAGATGCAATAAATATTTTTTATTAATCCACTTGTGACGTGTTTCTGTGGGAATGGTTATTTACCTCTGGAAAGCAGTCAACACAGAATGCCTGTGAATAGGCATGAAGTAGGCCCAGAGTAAACCTTTTTGATCGGGACAACAAAGCCAGGACTCAAAATCCATCTCTAATGTTGGTATTTTCTTGTCTCCTGGGATAGTAGAGTTTAATAATGACTTCTGTTTGTTGATTTCCAGAAGTTAAAGCAGAATTCTCATCAGGTGGTGTTTTTCAGTGCACCGTGTTTGGGCTTGTGGTCTTGGGGGTCTTCTGGGTTCTTGTCGAATGCCTTTGGGTACCAGATGATGCCACCGTCTCCTCCTGGTCCAAGGCAGAGTTTTTAGGTTTGCTTTCAAATCTCTAGGATGTATTTAGTATTAGGGTCAGTCTAAAATGCAGTTCTCTATTACTCAACTTGTTAAGGTATTTCAGTGCTGCCTTGGTCTCTGAGCGGCATAAAAGGACCTTGCTATTGGGGCCTATGTCTTGCTCTACCCTGCCCTCTGGCTAAGCCATTCACAACTCCACGTAGCACCTTGAAGGTGGGATAGACCTTTTTACACTTTTCAGAAGGTTTTTTTTTTTTAAATGGTCATTTATTTATTTTTGAGAGAGCGCATGCAAGTGGAGAAGGGCCAGAGAGAGAGAGAGAGGGAGCCAGAGAATCTGCAGCAGGCTCCAGGCTCCGTGCTGTCAGCTCAGAGCCCAAAGCCAGGCTTAAGCTCACGAATCATGAGATCATGACCCCGAGCCAAAGTCAGATGCCCAACCCACTGAGCCACCCAGGTGCCCCTTTTTGGAAGGCTCTTAATATTTGTAGCATGAATGGGTCTTAGAATTACTGGATGTTACCAGTGAGAAGGGCTGTGGGTCATTTAGTTGAACTCCTATGTTTTTAAAGAAACCAAGGCCTAAAGAGGTAGAGTTTTGTATGTAAGGTTTCTCAGACCTCTAAATAAACTGTGTTAGTGGTGTTGGTCACACAGTTTATCTAATAATAGCTTCTATTTATTGAATTTCCATAGACATGCCAGAGATTGTATGGAGTACTTAAATAAATCTACATTTCAACCAATTCTTACAGCACTCACTTTAACAGATGGGAGAACGGAGGGTCACGAAAGTTAAGTTTTATCCAGGATCTCAAGCCAGTTTTATTTCTCCTACACTGAGCCAACACTAGTTTTCCTTTATTGAATTGAAATTAAAAAAAATACAAATCGGGTTTATTTGATCAGGGGAGTATGACAAAAATATCTTTGTGTTATTCTTCGTGAAGAATGTGTCATGTGGTAATAATGTCGATGCACAAAGTACTTTTCCTTCCAGACAGTTCTGTCTCATCCTCTTTGTGTGTCAGGCTTCAGGATTACCTGATGCTCAGGGAGGAAACCCTGCCCTCCCAACTCCACTTTCTGCGCTGCACACACAACTTGTTGCTAGGACTTCGGACAGCTCGGGGGCTCCCTCTACTGGTAGTTACTTCATTTGACTGCTATTTATTGACCTTGTCCAGGGAGTGTGAAGAATGTGAACATAGACCAGATGTGGTCTTTGCAGTGAAGGGATGACGATTATGTACACATTGCTGTAACAGAAGGTGGGGATTGGTGACTGTTAGGGAAAGGGAACAGAAAATTCCTTTGGGGTTGAGAAGTCAGGGAGTTTAATCGCAACTGGGGAATTAGGAAAGGTAGCTTGGAAGATTTGACATTTGTCTGGATCTGAAAGGTTGAGTGAAATTTGGCTTTACAGCATTTCAGGGGTAGGTACTTGAAGAGGATCAGCATCTCTGCTGGAGAGAATGGTGCTGGCAAAGGCATGCTGGTGAGGAAGGCAGGGAAATGTGAACATTTGGGGGGCAGTAAGTGTTCATTTCAGTTTAAATTTTTTCTGAAGTTATTTATTTTGATAGTGAGTGAGCAGAGGAGGGGCAGAGACAGAGGGAGAGAGAGAATCCCAAGCAGGCTCTGCGCTGTCAGCACAAAGTCCTATGCGGGGCTTGTCCTCACAAACCATGAAATCATGACCTGAGCTGGAACTGAGCATCGGCGCTTAACCAACTGAGCCACCCAGGCACCCTCCATTTCAGTTTAATTGGTGCATAGGATCCGTGAAATGAAAGAGTTCCTTTAGGATCCGAAGGGCATTTTCCAGTGCCATTGACTTAGTAGCGATTAGGAAGATGGTTGACAAAGGGAAGAAAGTTGAAGAAGAAGGTCATTTACGTTCCATGTGTTGGTCATGGCTCGAGGGTGGAAAGTCACTGAGAAGTGGCCAGAATGCAGACCCCAGATCCTTCAGTGGCCACCACCACTGCCATGAGTGCTAGAGGTTAACAGAGGTTGCTCCCTGCTGGTTCATCCCCAGGGCTCACCCCACTAAGTGACCTTTTCCCAGACCCCGGCAGGGTCTACTCCGTAAGGGGCCACAAGGACTGCTTTAGCCTGGTCCACAGGCAGGCCTCAGGTCACACTTGACTGAGGCTGAGGGGCCTCGTGTCTCCTGTCCTGGCCCCAGTTGTGCAGAAGGGCAAACCAGTGAGAAAGGGTTTGAAGGGGAGCGTCTGCACCTTCGTGTGCAGCAGGGTGTCTGCTTCAATCCAGGCGGGGACAGGCCGAGGCCCGCCTTCCTGCCCTGGTCCCCAGATACTAAACCCAGAGAGGAATCTGAAGAAAATTCCAAGCTAGAGCTTGTTTCCTAGATTCAGAACCGAAGCCTTTCCCATTCTGCACACTGAAAGCTCTACCTCTATCTTGGTATCAAGGCCCGAGATGTGCTTGTACCCTGGCACCGACATCCGGAAGAGACTGGGAGTGAGCACCCTATTTGTTTGCCTTTGCTTGCAGGAATTGTGAGAAAGGAGGGCAGAGGGAGGGAGCCTGGGGAGGCGGGGCGGGGGGGGGGGGGGGTGCCAAGTGAGAGACCATGGATGTCAAACCAGTGAGGCAAAGGAAAGAGTCAGCCAGGGTTTGAGCACTGATTGCCTTCGCCTTCTTGCTGTCACCACCTAGACGTCTGTCCAGCAGGTACATCAGACTCTTCGTGTCCACTTCCACTCCCAGCACCCCTGCATGATGGCGCTGACCCTCTTGTAGCTTAGGCCAGGGACCTTGGAGTCCCCCGTGCTTCTTCCATGCCTTTCGTGACTCTTGTCCAGTCCTTCAGGAAACCTCAGAGGCTTTCCAGTCAGCACCTATCCTGACCCGTCTGACCTGTGCTGCAACCATCCTGGTCTAACCCATGTGTCACCCATGTGTCACCCATATCACTGTTCCTGCCCAGTTTTTTCCCCGCCTGCTGCTGCTGTTTTAAACTCAGTAACTACAGTGGTCTTTTAAAACCATGAGACTCCTAGGGTGCCTGGGTGGCTCAGTCAGTTAAGCATCTGACTTCGGCTCAAGTCATGATCTCACAGTTCATGGGTTTGAGCCCCGCATCAGGCTCTGTGCTGACAGCTCAGAGCCTGGAGCCTGCTTCTGATTCTGTGTCTCCCTTTCTCTCTGCCCCTCCCCTGCTCACACTGTCTCTGCCTCTCAAAAATAAATAATTGTAAAAAAAAGAAAACCATAAGAGACTCTTAAATACAGAGAACAAACTGAGGGTTGATTTGGGGCGGGAAGAGGGGGAAAAGGGTGAGGGGCATCGAGGAGGGCACTTGTTGGGATGAGCACTGGGTGTTGTTGTATGTAAGCGATGAATCACGGGAATCTACCCCCTAAACCAAGAGCACACTGTACACATTGTATGTTAGCCGATTTGACAATAAATTACATTTAAAAAAATAATTATAGACGGAAAAAAAACAAAACAAAATCAAGATGTAAAAAATAAAAAAATAGGAGTCCGGTCTGGTCACTTCTCTGCTCGAAATCCTGAATGTCTTTTCTGCTGTCTCCAGAGTAAAGGCCAAGAGTCCTTACAGTGGCCCTCACGTTCCCCATGACACGTGACCCCTCCCCGCCTGCATCACCTCTCTGTCCTCACTGACACTCATTCCTCCAGCCCCGCTGGCTTCTTTGCAGCTCCTCACACCCCCCAGGCACACTGCTGCCTTGTGGCCTTTGCATGAGTTCTTTGCTTTGCCCCACGTCCACAGGGCTCCCCTTCCCCCAGGTGATACTGACCTTAGGAGGCTGTGACCTGTTTTGATTCAGTGTCATGGAGATTATCCATGGTTTGGAGCAGAGAAACAGATCCTTTTATGGGATCCTGTAGGCCTTCTTGTCTGCTCATTAATGAGAATGGAAAGACCTCTGGGGCCACACAGAGGTGTGAATGGTGCCTTTCACATATCAGTCAAAGAGCACACTTTGGTGTGGGGCAGCGGCACCAGGCTGGCCGTGATGGGCTTGCTGACTTGCCACCGTCAAGGTTTGTAATTCTCCAGGCACTGTGGTTGCAGGCATTCTGATTTAAAGGATCCATGTCAATAGCGTCCAAGGAATATTTGGTGTAAGTTGTTACGCACATCTCAGTGTTCAGTAATTCTGAGCCTCAGTTATGCCGTTAAACCTAAAATATATAAACAAATAGTGCATCCACAGTTTTTCTATTTTAGCTGATTTCTTTATTCTTTGGATTTTTAATCTCTTTATTTTCACATTAATCTTCAAGAGATTTTGCTATAAAAATAGCAAATTTGGTAGAGAGAACAGGTTTGAGACCAGAGACACTCATTTTAGTTTGAGCTTCCCATTACTAGTAATATTAGCATGAACAAGTTACTTTTTATTTCCCCGTTTTATTGTTTGCAAAGTGAAGATTCTAGTTCTTCTGTTCGTTGGGTTGTTGCTAGGCTCACACATGGTCACGTACGGGCCCTGGGTGATTGCTGACTGCTGCTTGGAACATCTTTTCCCCTTGGGTGTGGAAGAACACACCAGTGGTTTGGAATAGTTCAGGATTTGGGAAAGCATCTTCATGACCTTGAGAGCAAAACTCCTGCTTGTGACTGACTGCACCTGGATCCAGTTTTTGTTTTTGTTTTAAAATTTTTAGTTGAAAACACATCTTTATTTTTTCCACTGCCTACCCCTTCACTCCTGTGCCCAAGTCCATGGAAACAACACCGTGTGTTCTCTCCTCCCTTCATCTTGTGTGAATATACGTGCTTTTACTTCACGTTTGCTCGGTGGGTTGATGTCATGGGCAGAAATAAAGATGGAACTTGTCTTCCGTCGAGGAGCTTATCCCTGGAAGACCTCTCCACTTTTTTAGTTTAGACCAGGTTTGATTCAGTTAACATTTATTCAGCTTCTGCCATGTGCCAGGCACTTTGCTGGGCCTGGGGATTTAGAGCTGCAAAAGAAGCGGTTCTGACTCTTGGGGAGAGTAGGCAGAAACCCCTGGCTCCTCTGTGTCCTGGTGGAAGTACATCTGCACCACTGCTGGGCCGGGAGGCGTGGAGGGGATCGTTCTCTCCGTGTCCCTGGAGAGGTGGGGGAAGGTGGCCGTTTTGGGTGTGAGCCCATGCACGTGCGGGTCTTCCCCCAACCTTTGCCTGTTCTGTGGTCGCTGTTCCATCTAGAGGCATCAAACTGGCCAGAGAATTAGTAAGCATGTTCTCTGGACTTTGAGGGAAGGCCCAATGTCAAATACTGTGCCATAGTCAGACTCTGCATCTCATTTTTGGTTTGGGAAATAAAGTCATCGTACAGGGACAGGGAAGCATGAAATGGCATGTTAATTACGTTGAAATATTGGACAGATTTGTTTTGGGGGCAGGGGAGCAGGATTGAGGTCAACACCAAAAGTGCCTAGGGGTCCACAGCAATGGAGTGCCTGCCGGCTGGACCCATCAGCTTCCAGCCTGATGCCCAGCCAGCCTTCTTCCTCCCAGCTCTTGCCCTCGCTGAGTTTGTTCTTCTGTCTCATTAAATATCACGAATGTTCGTGGAGTGCCCACTGTGTGCCACACACTGCCCCTGCATAGCCACAGGGGCGTGTGGGGGGGAGACCTGTGCCCTGAGCATCTCTTATGGGGGGACACACACTTAAATCATAGAATGAATGACTAGAATTGAACACGGGGTGGGGGCGGTGGTGGTGGCGGAAGGGACCCTGGGGATCGTCCTCTGTTCCTTTTGCTTTACTGATCAGGAGTCTGAGCCCAGAAAGGCCGTGGGACTCTGCCCGGGCATTCCATGGAGTTGTTGCGCTGTGCTCCAGTGACTGCCTGCCCTCCCCGCCGAAAACCTATACAGACGCGTTCTTGCCGCGAAGTATTCTCCCTTTGTCTTCCCTTCTTTCTTCCCTTCCTGTCACTTCCTTTTTTTCTGGCACTGTTGTGGGGCAGCTGGAGAGGGGGTGGGTAAGACAAAATTCTCGCCCTCGGGAGCATTTGCTTTCGAGAGCCAGTAACCAAGAAGCCAACTCACAGGACTGACAGCGGGGAAGAACTGGGGGCCGGGTTGGGTTTAAGTAGGGTAGGGAGAGGTCAGACCTCGCTGAGAAGGTGACGTTTGAGGAGGGAGCGGAGGACAATGTGAGCTGGGTGCTCATGTAAGGGGAGAGGAGACCCCGGCCAGTGGCAACATCAGGAGCAGTGCTCTGCGCTCTAGAAGCCTCACAACATTGATGGGTGTCATGGGTCTGCCCATTACTGGTGCACATTCATTGCGGGGGTGGGGGGAGGGGGCTGAAAGAAGCAATGAAGGATCCCGGTCAGGTGTCCAGGTGCTTGTAATGGGGTTAAGTTGGTCTTTTGACATGTTGGCAGGAAGCATCCTGTGTGACCTGAAACTTAAAGTGTGAGCAGTAGTGACCAGAGTCAGATCGTGGGTCCCCTTTGCTTTAGTCACCCGGAAAACCACGGCCATTGTTGTGTCTCTTTTTCTCTGCCTCCTGCTTTCTCGAAGCTTCAGAGGAGTTTTCAGTGAAGCAGTGAGGTGGGCCCTGGGGGATGGCACGCCTCCGCAGGAAAGACCAGAGACCGTGTCACCTTTCTCTTTCAGACGGCCCGTCTGAGGACAGTGACCTCAAGGACGCCTATCTCATTCCGAGAAACATCATGGCTGAGCCAGACTACATGGAAGATGACAATCCGGAGCTAATTAGGCCTCAGAAACTAGTCAATCCTGTCAAAACATCCCGCAACCATCAGGATCTTCACAGGGAACTTCTCATGAATCAAAAAAGGTACGGTGGTTTCCTGAGCAGAATTTTCCTTTGGGGACTTCAGCTTCAGAGATGTTTACCTTTCCTGATGGTTTTTAAGGCTGCCTTGTTCCTTCTGGTGTCCTTGAGCCAGGGCACTCCGTCCCCCCCCCATAAAGTCCCGTCATCTGCTGGAGTGACTCTGCATTCTACAGAACTGTGTCCTCTTTGAGAATAGACACCTGCTTTAGAATTTGGATGTGAGGGGATCGATTAAGGATAAAAGAGTATCCTAAGTTGAAGAGGAATACCTTATTTGTTAGATTTGTAAAAATTCTGAATTTGCCCCTTACATTTGGGGCATTTATTATTTTTTTGGAAGAGAGAAAACATTTACCTTTTATCTTCTTTGTAGACAGTTTGCTCCATGTGTGCTATAAAAAATTTGGATGTTGGGTTGGTATAGTCTGCTTTTTAAGTGATTCTGGGCAGGGCAGGTTGACTGGGAGAGCCAAGGATACAAAATTATTTTTATTTATTAGGACACAGAATTACTTACTTCATGTAAGAGCCTTTAAGCTTCCTTTGGAGCTCTTCTTGGATCTTCAGAATGAAACTGTTGATCTTAACTGTGGGACCTTATGGGTCATTCATTGCCCCACTCTTTACTCAGCCTTAGTAGCTACCCATTGAACTGAAGGATATACAGACCAAGTTAAGCAGCCGGGTCATATTTTAGCAGGAAGGCCTAATTTAAAAATAAAAATAAAAAAATGTGAAGAGATGTTGGCGGCAGTTCTCCTTCCCTAGTGCACCCCTGCCACGCATTATTCACGTGCCCCAGTATGCTGTTAGATTCATGCTGATTAAACTGAATGCACGTTTGATCCTTTTTGAATAAGTGCTTAGCTTCTAACCATCTTTGTCACATAAAAGAAAAAATATATAGAATTGATATCATGCCCAAAGCAAAGCAGAACTGTACGTTCCTAAATAGACCACAGAGTTTGAAGACAGTCTTACCTGGGAAATGATGGCCTGCATTTTGGTACAAAGATCAAAAGTTTAATGTACTCCAAAAGAGTAGCAGTTGCCACTGAGTGGTTTTCTGATCGTCTTTTACCTCTTGGTCCTCAGTTGCCTTATCTGTAAAGTGGGAGGAGGGGACTTGGTTGATCTCCAGTAAGAGACATTCTGGCCCAAGCTGTTTTTGTTTTATTTGGTTTGGTTTTGTTCTTCTATTATATCTATGAAAAGGCTCCAAGTCGGAAGAGAGGCAAAGGTAAAACCAAAATTGGCACACTTGTTCTCTGAATTATAGCCTACAAATTATTCCACAAACATGTACTTAGTACCCTGGGTTATATCTAAAACGTATAGGTTTGTACAATCGAATCTGGTTCCAAATTTTCTAGAGTAGTCATTTTCTGTGAAAATAGACCTTCCTTCTGTCTGACTTTCTCTGGCCCATGATTTCTTTTCCTTGTTTACACAGCTGACTCTTTAGCCAGGCCCAGCTCAAGTAATTTGGGAGAATGCTGGTGTTCCCTCAAGTACCATGGTGTAGAGAGGATGTTGCTCTGAGGTTAGAGGGAAATCATCTAAATCCTGGTTTGCCATTTAACTTGACCTACCTTTATGACCTTGGACAAGGTCCCCCTTCCTGACACACGTTTCTTCATCTATGAAATGGGGGATAAAAATATCCTTCTTACAAAAAATAAATAGGGGATGGGGCACCTGGGTGGCTCAGTTGGTTGAGTGTCCCACTTCAGCTCAGGTCTTGATCTCATGGTTTGTGAGTTTGAGCCCTGTGTCCAGCTCTGTGCTCACAGCTCAGAGCCTGGAGCCTGCTTTGGATCCTGTGTCTCTCTTTCTCTCTGCCCTTCCACTGATCATGCTCGCGCGCGCGCGCGCTCTCTCTCTCTCTCTCAAAAATAAATAAAAACATTTAATAAAAACAAAGTAAATAAGGGCCCGTGGGTGACTCAGTTGGTTGAATGTCCGACTCTTGATCTTAGCTCAGGTCTTGATCTTAGGATCGTGAGTTGAAGCCCCACGTTGGGCTCCATCCTTGGCATGGAGCCTACTTAAAAAAAATTTTAAATAATAACGTGTGAATACCTGTTAAAATGACTGGGGTATAACAAATGCTCAATTCGGGGCGCTTGGGTGGCTCAGTTGGGTGAACGTCCGATTTCGGTTCAGGTCATGATCTAGCTCATGGTTCATGAGTTTCAGCCCTGAGTTGAGCCCTGTGCTGACAGCTCAGAGCCTGGAACCTGCTTTGGATTCTGTGTCTCCCTCCCTCTCTCCTCCTCCCCCACTCACTCTCTCTCTCTCTCTCTCTCTTTTAAAAAATAAGTAAACATTAAAAATAAATAAATTTAAAAAATAAATGTTCAGTTAGTCCCATCCATGTTCCACCTCCCATGTAGCATCTTCTGAAAATTCCCATTGCTTCTTCCCCCTTTTCTCTGAAGGGCTGTGGCCTGGCTTTTGAAGTATATCAAGAGGGGGAAAAGAAACCGAAAAGGCAGGAAGGTGGGTTTCAAAATCCAATGCATGTATCTCATCCTATGTTTTCAGGTTTTTGAAGATAAGATCTTAGTTTGGTGGGGTCCTCACATTAGAAATACAGTTGGTTTGTGGAGTGAAAATGTCTCAAGCAGTTTCTTCTCTGATTTATCTTCTATCATATATACTTACTAGAGACTCTGGGGTTTTTATTTAGAAATAAAATTTCTAAATTTAGAAAATCTAGAAATTTTTGTGCCAAATGATAGGAAGTTTCAGAGGGATAATATATATATTTGGTTAAAGGATAATTGTACTTGGTTTTTGGCTTGAATCATAATGAAAGTCTGCTTCCTTTTCTACAATTTGTAAAGGACCTTCCCATATTTTATCTTAACCAGTGATCTTTCCAGTAACCCAGTGTGTGTTATCTTGGGGTTACCCTAATTTGACATATAAATACAAGAAAACTCAGAGAATAAACATAGAATAAAAAGCAATTCATACAGATAAACCAAATAGAGTAATAGTATCACTCAGAAAAAAAAGTGGAGAAAAGAGAGGGAGACAGAAATGAGATCAACGCAAAGCAAGCATTCCATGGAGCCCTGTACCTTTGCTCTACTTAGGCATAAATTTGGCTCAAAACCCGGGAGCATTTGGTTCACAGAGTTTTTCAGTTACATTTTAGAGATAAGATAAAAGCAGATTCACTGTTTAGGAAAACAAATACTCGTAGATACTCATAAATACTCTGAAACCTACACCCTGTCAAGGATATAATTCTCCTCTACTTACCGTCTTTTGGATCTAGATCAGTTTTAGATGAAGAGTTTTTAAATTTTGATCTGGTTACAGTCTGCCATTAGGTCTGATTATGAAGACCTTTGGTCAGCTTCTCAGGTTCTGTAGGTATTCCTAGTGGCTTAAAGGGCAGATTTCAAGAGGCATTACTTTTTGTAGTTGGCAGATTTCAAAAGAAATTAGTTTTTGTAGTTGAAAGATGAGTGTTTGGGACACCTGGGTGGCTCAGTCGATTGAGCATCTGACTTCAGTCAGGTCATGATCTCACGGTTCATGAGTTTGAGCCCCACAGCAGTCTTGATGCTGTAAAATGTAGGGATTGAAGCGCAGAGCCTGCTTCAGATCCTCTGTCCCCCCATCCCTGCTCGCCTCTCTTTGCACCCCCCCCCCCGCCCTTACCCCAACCCCTCTTCTTAAACATTAAAATGTAAAAAAAAAAGTGCTTGAGAGGTCTTAAAAATATAGGGATATTTCTTATATAACTTAGAGAGATTCTATCTTCTCTACAAAGTACTTTTGGTCACAGATATAGAATATCCAATCACCTAAACACATCTCTAAAATTGGTTCTTTGGCTTGTACCTCCCAGTCAGCAATTTCGTTTCCTGTGATTTTCGTTGTTCATTTTATATGCTTTGCTGGACAGATAGTTCCTCAGTAGATACTTGTTGCTGTACCACGTGGCAAAAAATATGGGAAGTTGAGTTAGAAGTATTTGCATTTAGAATCCATGCAGGTAGAAATGACTCAAGCCAAAAATGTAGATAAAGACAGGTCAAACCAGAAGATTCCAAGATTTAAAGATCAAGGACTTGAAATCCAAATGTAACCCTTCTCTTCCACCTTAAGAAAAAAATTAGGCCAGGAGATATTTGGCTGGGTGGGGAGGGGAGCTGTTCCGGTAGGGTTTGAGCCAGCCCTTGCCTCTGGCTCCGTGCTCTCCCTGGTGAGGAGAGAGGGAATTTCACCTTTATGGGTTTTATGTGTCTGGGGTGGGGGTGGAGTGAATGAATATAGACCCTTCCAGTCTGTCCCTTGATGTATTCAGTGGTTTATGTCAAATGTGAAATGTACCTTCAAAAGTTGTCTGTACATGTCATCGCTAGTGGTAGAAAGATAAATTGTTGGAGCCTCTCTTGGAGGGCAGTTTGGAAATATCCACTGAAATGTAAAATATGCTGGTCAGCCAGCAGTTGTACTTTTTTGCATCTAGCCAACAGAAATAGTTCTATAAAAGGGCAGGTATACATGTATAAGGAAGTTCATTGCTGCATTGCTTTTAATAGGGAGCAACTGGAAACAACCTAAATGTTTGTCAGGGGAGTGGGAAAATGATGGCACTTCTGTGCCATGACATCTTAGGCAGATGTTCAGAAGAATGAGGAGGAGGCCATAGAAAGTATGGAAGAGGACAGACCAAAGTCTTAGTTATCTGTGGGTGTAAGAATGGGAAATGGTCCGTGGGGCAAGGACTCAACTCTGTACAATTCTAACCACATAGAATACAGTGTATGTGGTGCTCCCAAGATTTGCTTAACAGGGAGTTTAGGTGTGCTTTTACTTTTACATATATGGGTGCATATGTTACCTACCTTTTTTTTGTTTGTTTTGTTTTTGCAAAGAGCACTTACGAATTTAAAAAACTATCTTGGGTGTCCTCTGTCACATTATAGTCACAGGAACTAGACCCAGAAATAACTGTTGGTGTCGAGTGGTGCAAAGCCATCAGGACTTAAGCACCTGTCAATCATAGAGGAATTGAAAGTGCTTGTTAATTGTATCTGTCAGAAGTGATTAAAGAGAAATCAGCTGTTAGCATGCAAAGAATGACACTATAGTCCATGAGATTTGGAGTGGCTTGTTTTTGTCTCTGGGCACTCTCTACAGGCTGATCCAGTTTTCAACTCAGAATCATATGGGCAGTGCTTGACTTTCCATTCAGCACAGAAAGTGAAGTGATCTTCTGTGATAAAATATTAACTAAATTTGCATGACTTTTTGACTGCTGTAAGTGCAGAACATTTATCAGATAAGCACCATTTCCCTGAGCTTTCTGTGGCTAAATATTTTATCTTACTGTCTCCATTGTGTAAAGTCTTTGACTAGAAAATGAATACTGGATGTTAGTTAAACCCATTCATAGGCTGCAGCAGAATGCCAGCTTAGTGTTCATAACATCAAAGTTGTTGAGCATCCTTTGCATAATCCAGAAGAATTTAATAACCGTTGAGGTTAATTTTGCCAGTGAAATAAAGGGAAAGGAAAATTTTTGAAATTTCAATTATGTAGATAGCTAAATTCTTAATCCTAAAATTTAAGTCCCTTAATTCTGTCTGTGGTATCCTACTGAAGCTTTTTAATAGTCATGGAACTGAGTGGGTCTTTACTCAGATTATTTACAAACATATTTTCTTATGCTCAGGTGCCACTTACATTTATTGTGAGCAAAGTACCATAAGTAGTTTTTATTACACTTCATGTTTAACTTCCAGAATAGTTCCTCGATACTTCTGTCGACACCATAAGATCTTTTTTTTTTTTATCTTTATTTTTAAATTTATTTATTTTGAGAGAGACAGAAATAGCGTGAGTCGGGTAGGGGCAGAGAGAGGGGGAGAGAGAGAACCCCAAGCAGGCTCCGCACTGTCAGCATGGAGACTGATGAGGGGCTCAAATCCACGAAACCGTGAGACCATAACCTGCGCTGAAACCAACAGTCGGACGCTCAACCGACTGAGCCACCCAGGTGCCCCCATCATAAGATCTTAGTAACTGCAAAACACACTAATTAAATCACAGAAGTAACTCATCTCCTTTCCTTTGTTTCTTCTTTTTTTTTTTTTGGCTGAATTTAATGCTTTTCATTCTTCGTTTTTACTAAAAGTTCTGCTAATGAAAATTGGGAAAATGAAGATACATGTTATTTTGACTATGCATCCTTTATCTGTAGTGATGGCATATACTGATCTTTACTCTGTAAACAACTTCGAAACATTTGTGATTAAAAAAATGGAGATAGGGGAGATGCCAGAATCTTAAAAAATTATAGTTAGATAAATGCAGAAGTGTGAAATTGAGGATTTGTTTACAGATGAAATAGTGTGAACTTGAAAGACATTGAGAGGAGTGTGTTGACGAGTTTCTTGCAGCCAGAGCCCACACTTGGGAAATTGTTATTTGATTTAACAGTTACTCAGATGACTCCCAGATGCTGAGACACATTGGTTGATTGAAATAGTTTAGAGAACCACCACCAAGGTAGACATTCCTGAATTACAGACTAGCAGTCACCATCAGGACCAGAAGGTGCGTGGGAAGGTGCATGGGCCCATCTCAGTCCTGAGTTGATTCAGTAGGGCCCTTCCTGCTGCCCAGAAAAGCCTGGGTCACTGACAGGTCAAGTGTGCATGTGTGTGGGTGCGTGAGAGTGAATACGCCCACCATCACTTCCACCCTATGCTGCCTGAAATTGATGATGTTCTTCCTGTTCTGTGGTTTGTTTCATTTTTATTTTAAATGCTCTTAGTAAATGTTAGTATCAAGTTGAGATTACTTGAGAGCTAGTGGAGACTTGCTAAAGAGAGAAGGAAGACAGGAGGAGGTAGGCTGACTGAGCCAGCACTGTGGAAAGCCTGGACTGAAGAAATCTTAAGGAAATGGTAGAAAAATAGAAACCAGCAATGTCCTAGCTAACAGTTAAACATAGAAGTTCCACCTAAGGAAATGTCCTTGACTTACCCCAAACATTTTGGGTGCAGGGTTGCTAGGGAATGGTCTAAGTTTTGCTTTTGTTTCTCCCCATCTGCAAAGAAGGCAGCCTGATTTATCTCTTAGAAAAGTAAAATTTCCCTGAAGCCTGATTTCCGTGCATCATCAGTAGTAAACTACACATCTGAAGCAGTTCCACTGTATGGAGCACTAGGAGTCAAGGGATCAGAATTCTCTGCCCCCCAGCAGTGATGACATCTTAGATGTGCCTTCTGGTATACAAGAGCCCTACGACAAATTTGAGAATTTTGGAAGAGGGGTCCAGGGCCATTTTGCTGTTTACATTTCTGTGCTAGCCTAACTCTAGGCAATATGTGTGTGTGTGTGTGTGTGTGTGTGTGTGTATTTAGTATTTATTTTGAGAGAGAGAGGGAGAGAGAATCCCAAGCAGACTCCGTGCTGTCAGCACAGAGCCCGACGAGGGCTCAATCTCACGAACCATGAGATCGTGACCTGAGGTGAAACCAAGGGTCGGATGCGTTGCATCTTGGGAAGGTTTCCCTAAAACTTCAGGTGGAGGCACCTCATATTCTGGGTATCTCCATCCTCACCATCTCTGTCTATCTCCATCATCTCTGTTCTCCTCTGTCATCTCCATCCCCATCACTCCATCTCTGTTTTCTCCATCTCCACCTTCCTCATCTTGTGTCATCCCTGTCCTCCTCTTCTCTGTCATCTCCATCTTCTCCGTCTCCATCAGCATCATAAGCGATCATAATACCCATTGAATGAGCCTGCTATTCCGACCTTCCCCCCCTCCAAACCATCCTCACTACCCTTTACATAGCCTAGTATCTGGCACACAGTAGGTGCTCAGTCCATTTTTATTGAATGAATGCATTTTGCGTACTCTTGGAAGTTGTTCTTGTCTCTCTTCCGTGCTCGTGAATTCCTGACACCACCCGTGCTGACCGGCAGCTAGTAGGCATCATAGTGATGCTGCTAATTCAGTAGACCCCTTTTCTGTGGCTGACGCCGTAAATTTCTGTTCATGATGGGTGTGCCCATTAGATTAAAACTTTCTTTTGTTTTTGTTTTTAAGATTAAGACTTTCTAATTTTGTTATTTATTTACTTATTTATGCAGGGGTCTTGCCCCTCAGAATAAGCCAGAACTGCAAAAGGTGATGGAAAAGAGAAAACGAGATCAAGTAATAAAGCAGAAAGAAGAAGAAGCACAAAAGAAGAAATCTGACTTGGAAATAGAACTATTAAAACGGCAGCAGAAGCTGGAGCAGGTGAGAGTGAGATGAAAGTTGTCTTTCTCCTTTATTCAGATCCATCTGACATTCAGTATTATGTGAGTTTAAGGTGTACTGCGTGCTGACTTGGTGCATTTATATTGCGGTGTGTTTGCCACTGAAGCATTAGCTAGCGCCCGTCACATCACGTAATTATCATTTCTTCAGCGTTGGGAACTAAAGGTCTAGCCACTTAGCGTGTTTCTGTTCATAGTGTAGTTTTGTTTGTTTATGTTCATAGTGTAGTTTTGGTGGCTGTAATTACTGTGCTGTGCTGTGTATTACTTCCCTACTGGTTGCAAGTTCCTACCCTTAACCAACATCTCTCCCGTTTCCCCAGCCCCTGCTAGCCGCCATTTTACTCTCTGCGTTTACAGTTTTGGTTTCTCTAGATTGCACGAATAAGGGAGATCATGCAGTATTTGACTTTCTCTGGTTGACTCCTCTCAAAAGTTATCTCTTCTGTCCTGAGAAATAAGAATGTTGGAACAAGCAAAATTTACCAGACGTGTCAGATGTAAATGCTGATTTCACAAAAGGAAACTATGAGACAGAATGTCAGCTAATGGGCTAAATAAAACACATTCAAATGAGGTAAAGACAAGGATTCAGGAGGCAAAGCCCAAACTGGGGAATATCACTGAACTCACAGCAGAGCCCTGGGGAGCTCAAGCAATTGAGTGAGGTTCAGCCTCACCAACCAACTGCACATTGGTCTCGGGATCCTGTTTCCGTAGCCTTGATTTTTGGGTTTTTGGTTTTGGTTTTGCTGGTAGTACCACCCGGGGGGGCTGCTGCTCCCTCGCAGGACGACCCCAGGCCCTGCACATGTCCGTACATATATACACCTAAGGTGGAGACTGGGAGAGAATTTCCTCCACTGGGAAATGAAGGTGTTAGGGACTTTGGAAAGAGGAGGAGTGTTTCGAAAAGCCTCTCATTTTGTAAATAATTTTCCTGTTTCTGAATTTCATTTAGCATGAACTTGAGAAGCAGAAATTGCAAGAAGAACAAGAAAACACCCCAGAGTTTGTGAAGGTTAAAGGCAATCTCAGGAGAACAGGCCAAGAAGTGGCCCAAGCGCAGGAGTCGTAGGCCTGGGCCACAGAGACCGCGCGCCCAGCACACCACACGGGGAGGCCGTGTGCAGGTGTCTCCGCAGCACTTAAGCTCAGGGCAGAAGCCCCTGGAGAGAACCCCAGCCAGCAGAGAATTGTTACTTTAAAAAGGATTTGGTTTTGGTTTTCCTACAATCTGGGTGGATAAATGACCTGTGACAGTTGATTTCTATTCGCCAAATGAAGGACGTTGACCAGCACTTAAGTTGGGATAAGTGAACCTGTGTTCAGAGACTTAAAAAAAACAAAAACAAAACCACAACAGCAAAAAAGAAAGAGGACACTGGAATAAATTCTTCAGAATTGCACTACTTGGTTTTTCTTTCAGTCCAAGTTTAGTGGGGCAGAGAGCCTTTCTCCTTCTAAAATCTAAAACAAAAAACAAAAAAACAAAACATGTTTTGTTTTTTCCTTTAAGTATCTGCTAGATAATTTAGATCACATAGAAAGGCATTGATCTGTTACATCTTATATTTGTAAATTCTCTGTTGAGAATCCAGAATTGTCTTGTGTAGTCCTGTCACCCGTGTTAGGTTGACACCTGAGAATGTTGATGTTAATGTTGAGCACAGCTGTTACCTTTGTTGGCATTAAGATTCAGAAATAGGGTGAGAAGGTTTAAAAACATGGAAACAAAAATACCTAAAAATACGCAAACAAGTTACACGTAAAACATACGGAAACAAAAAACACATAAAGGTCCATCTTGATCTTATTTTAATTGCTTTTGGTTCTCTGATACTAGAATGCTCCATAGTGACAGTCCAGTTCAGAGAAGGCACATTGTATAAATCCAATTCTTGCTTTGATAACTATTAGGATCTTGTTTTGTTTTGTGTTTGAATTTCTTGCCGAGCTAGTCCCTTTATATGAAACAATCCTTCCGCTCCTTTGGAGTATAAAAACTAGTTCCATATAACCCAACTTCAGTGTCAAAAGTAGAGGGTCCAAATCTTTGAGAACAGTGTGGGGGAAACTCCCATCGGGAGCCAGGCAAGGAGGACTTGTCTGGGTATTCTAATGTGAAACAAACGTAGCTCGGTCTCCAGGAGGCCTAGGTGGAAGGTTGATAGCATCTGTACATTTTGGATATCATTAGAATTCCCAGTTTTGGAAATTTCGGATCAAGGATCACATACTGCTTTGCCTTTTTTTTTTTTCCGGTGAAGAAAGACTCTTTCGCTGCTCTGTCAGCGGTGATGACCACCGTATGCACCTCAGGAAATGCTGAGGTGAAGGGAGAGGCCGCCCAGCTTCCGCACACCAGCTAGCTTGCTATCCTAAGTGAGTCCCAGGCGGACAACAGCGAAATCCTTACGCAAAGTACGTTTTATTACCGCTGGTACATTTTACTGGGGGTGATCTGGAAGAATTCATGTGGATTCAGTATGTTCTCCATCCAGACGATTCAGCCAGTAATTTCTACATTGCAGAGTCCTCTCCTTTAAAGGCTCATAGAAAACTGGATCCCGAGCTTTTAATCCTAATAAGCATAGTAGAAATTAGCTTTCTATGGGAATGCTTTAGTTTCCATAGTTGACAGGCTCATACTCAGTCCTCATGTGAACAAGATGAAGGTAAACACAGAGACAGCACATACTGCCAGTTAGAGGACATGTCGACCACACCCGCAGTGGGTGATTTCTCACCAGTGGGTATTATTTGAACGAAACATGAGATGCTGAAGATAAAATGTTGCTCTGTAATAGTCTACTTTTGAAGGATGGAATGGTAACTATTGTTTTTCCATCCTCCTTCTTTTTGAGAGAAGAAGGTATGTCACGTGATCCTCTTGAAGGTACGTTTCTGATTGCACGCTGACTGGAGTGCTGTCTTTGTGTATATGGACCAATGATGAGATTTGCAGGATGAAGATTCAGGACTAGCTCATAGCCTTTCACCTAACTGGATGTTGGATCTTAAGTCCTGCGTCTCTGAAGTAATTCTGCCACTCGATAGAATTCTCAAGGGTCCCCAACAGACTCCTTTAGAAGGACCGATTCTGTTCCTAGAACTTACCTAGAATTCGTTCTTCACTGGGAAGAAAAATGACAAAAGCATCTCCCTCCCAGTCTCACTCCCCAGTCTGCACAGTTACATGTAGCGAGTACTACAAGGTCTGGCCAGAAGACTTGTAAATAGCGTGAGGTGATGTCTTATGACCAAACAGTGGGATGTACAGGTCGAGAAGCTCCCTGAAGCCGTCAGCTCAGCTCAGCTCACAAGCCTGAGTTTAAAAGGGTGCCAGTCTCCCCTCCACACGTTAATACTGTACGGTCCAAACCCCTAGGACTCCTGAACATCCGGGCAGATTTGTGCTTTGAGCCACTTTTTGACAGAAATGGCTCCATTTTTCCACTCTGTGGTTTTCTTAAAATAGTTCAGTGTTTTATAGTCTGGTAGTAAAGTAGTGTTGCTTTCTAAGCTGCAACAGTTGACTTTATTCTTCTACTCTGAAAAATCTTGACTTGTTTGAGTGTATATAATATATATAAAGGGAGCCTTAATGGATTTGTTTTCATAATTTAATATTTTTTGTATTTGCTCTTGTATAATTGTTTTTAATGGAAAGTATTACAGAACTGAGGGTGGAATTCTTAGAACCAAAGTTATTCTTAATAAAAATCACCACGCGCTTGGACCACGCAGCTGTGTTTGTCTGATCTGTTGGAGGTGGATATCTGGAACCGAAGGGGGGTTGCTGTGTTCACCTTCAGTAGAAGGTGGTTTTAGGGTCTTCCTTTGGTGACTGTCCTCTTTGACACCCCCCCAGCCACCCCCATCAGTTATGTCCTCTGTCTTGCTTTAGTCAGGCTGACAATTCATTGTGTCAAACAAATTCATGGTAAGGGATCATGCTACTTTTTGTATAAAATATGTGGTATTTTAGCAGCAGCTAGCTGTCCGTCAGATCGAAGTATTCTGAATTCTAAGTAGCCTGGTAGAACAGTGGGAGGTGTATTTTGGCAAGGGCCATTTTTTAATGCCGTGAGCTAGTACATATAACATATCTGAGGTGTGACCATGAAATTATTCTGCTTATTTAGCTAGGTTAATGTTACCCTCCAAAAGTGACTTTGGGAAACTGTATGCTTGATTATACTGCACTATTAGTTAAAATAGTTTGGAGATTCCAGTCTCTCTGTGCCTTTTTTTTTTTCCAGCCCCGAGTTATTACTCAGTTTGATTGCCCAGCTGTATTAGACTCTATTTTGAAAATGAAATGTACTCAGGGCAGTGAAGATTTTCTACATCCAAGGGTAAACCATGAGTTCTAAAGGGCAATGCAGAAGATGGGTTAAAAACACGACTCGAGCTACAACTGCATTCTTGTAATAACCAGGCAGTTTCCCAAGGGGGCAGTTTTGAGGCCATTAACTCCATTTCATCGAACCACTCTATGCTTGCTTGTTTCTTCGAGTAAATAGTAATAGATGTGAAAAAAGCAGAGGGCAATTAAAGTGTTTGAGAACGTTTAAAATGCTAATTGCAGCTAACAAGTATTGGAATACAACTACCAGGCTTACATTTACTGGTATAAAGAGAAATGAAGTGTTTTCTTTTTAAGGTCTTGGGTAAATAACATCTTTCTGAGGTAGCCTCACATTTACAGTTTCTTTTTTTTGTTTCTCCTCTTGAGAAGATGCAGTCTGATTATCAGCTGAGATGTTTTGAATGTCTTCCTACTTGTTCCTAGGTCTCCTAGCAAGATGGTAATCGTCAACCAGAGTCTGGGAAAAAGGACGCTTGGTTATTTATCGAGACGATGTTGATTGCTGCTGAGTGGTGTTGTTCCCAGGCCCCTAAGGGTTAGGGAACATATTTGTGTGTGTCAGTGTGAATGTGTATTTACACATTTGTATTGATTTTATTTTTGTATCTATGGTGATCAAAAATTATGAGTTCACATTGATAATCTCAAATGTAACCCAGTAGTACATGCTGGCTTTTCCATTTCCGTACTTGTTGCTTCTTTCTCTAGCAGTGAAAGCCTTCTCCATGTACCTACTTATTTTCATAGCCCCCCCATATGTCACCCACCTCCTGCCTTCGCTCGGCCACCATCCCCACACTGGCCCTGCTTAGTGGCTTTGTGACTCGATTTTTTTTTTTTTAACTTTTCATTTGTTTATTTATTTTAAGAGAGAGCATTATTTTGGGAGGGGCAGAGAAAGGGGGGAGAGAGAGAACCCCAAGCAGGTTCCATGCTGTCAGTGCAGAGCCTGACTCGGGGCTTGATCACCCGAGTGATTGGGGCTTGGGCCACCCAGGCACCCCATTGGACATTTAAGCATGTATTGTAAATATAAACTAATTAAATTGTCTAAAACCTCTTAAAGTGTGATTACAGGTTTAGTATGCCTAATTATTTTGAAACCTTCAAGCTCTTGAAACAGGATGTGAACCATGCTTGATGTATCAAGGGTTTTTGGAGAAACAGAGCCAAGAGGAAATACCAAAGATTTAGTGGAAGATCTGATTGGTTGACTGATTGGCAGACAGGCAGGCAGACAGACTTATGAGAAATTAGCTCACGCAGTTGTGGAAGCTGAGAAGTTCCCCTGTCTGCTGTCTGCAACCTGGAGACCCAGGAGAGCCAATGGTGTGAGAAAGTTGGGTTTTGAAGGCCTGATGACCAGGGGGAGCCGATGGATGATGTGACTCCTAGTCTGAGAGCAGGAGAAGACTGATGTCCCAGCTCAGAAGTCAGGCAGAGAGAGAAAGGGAGTGAAACCTCCCTTCCTCTTTTCTTCTGTTCTGCCAGGACCTCAGTGCCCTCCGCGGATTGGACGAGGTCCCCCACCCTGG
This sequence comes from Panthera uncia, assembly GCF_023721935.1. NCBI lineage: Eukaryota > Metazoa > Chordata > Mammalia > Carnivora > Felidae > Panthera > Panthera uncia. The sequence goes on along the minus strand of NC_064809.1, from coordinate 13,090,439 downwards.
GGAGGCTAGCCTGCTGAGCCCACTGACCCAAATGCCACTCTCTTCTGGAAACACTCTCATGGACAAACCCAGAAATAATGTTCAATCTGGGTGCCCTGTGGCCCAGTCGAGTTGACACGCAAAATTGACCATCACACTTGAGTATAGTGATTAACACATTATTAAAAATAACTCCCATATTTCACAAATCAATTTGTGAGCTTTATGTCGAAAACCATTTACTTTGGAAATACTTTCCTACTATTAGGGCTGTATTTAGTTTCATATCCTCCTAGGGAATTCAGTCCTATCTCACTATGTTTCCTGGGCTTTTAATAATCTTACACACAGCCTAGGAGAACAGGAATTCCTCAGACTGACTGAGAGCGCCATCTAAGGACATGGAGCCTGGCTGCATAGTCCAAGCCAATTAAACCACGAGCCCCAGGCCTTGCGTTAAGTCTTTTTATAATTCTTACTTCCTTTGTCATGGGATTTTTAAATATCTTACCATGTATGTTACTTTAATTTTTTGGAACTTGATGTCTTTCCCAGAATTGAAGTTTGTTTATTGATGGATGGATTGATTGCACGAGTAGGGGAGAGGGACAGAGGGGGAGAGAGAGAATCTCAAGCTGGCTTCACATCCATCATAGAGCCCAACATGGAGCTCCATCCCACAACAGTGAGATCATGACCTGAGCCGAAATCAAGAGTTGGATGCGTAACCGACTGAGCCACCCAGGTGTCCCACCAGAAACGAAGTATTCTTTAATTTTGCATGGCCAGCATTGCCTAATTCATCCTGCTTGTATGAGACATTGATCTTGTCCATTAACATTATTGAAATTCAGATATGTCTTATCAATATCATGTAGGATCCGTGGGATATATTGAGGTTAATTAGTAGGATCATGTTGAGATTTTGTCTATAAAGAATCATCAAGTCTGTGGTGAATTCTTTGAGACATCTGACTATTATCTTGGGCGTACTGTTATATCCATGTAAGTTTGTGACTATCTGATCAGTGACTCCTTTTCTTCTTGGTTATTATATGTGACATATGACCACTGATGATGATCAGTCTTAACTTCTTGTACTGCTTTTTCTAGTTTCTTAATCTTTCAGATTTCCTATATTTATTCTTTACTGTATGCATAGCTAGAAATAAGCACATGCCCATGCTTTATGAAAATATATATTCTTAAAACAAAATACTCTCATTGGGGATGTGGAGAAATAGTTACTGTTATATAGACACCTTTGGTGGGAGTGCAAATTGGTAAAGCCAGCTCTAAAACACACATGCCTTCACATCCTCTAGAAGATAATCAAAAAGACAGGTGTTGACTAGGATACTGGTGAGAATATAACATGGTGCAGCCACTTTAGAAAAGTCCAGGAGTTTCATAGAATGTCAAACATAGATCTATCATGACTCCACAGTTCTGCTCCTAAGTATACCCCCAGGGAAACAAAAACATACATCTGTGGGTGCAAAGTCTTGCACGCAGATGTTCACGGCAACGTGATTCATAGTGGCTAAAAAGTGGAAACGTCCAAAATGTCTATCAGCCGGTGAGTGGATAGGCAAATTGGTATATCCCAATGGTGGGATATTATTGAGCAATGAAAAGGAATGAAGTATTGATACATGGATAAAGTACCACATGGATAAACCTCAAAAAAAGCAAGCTAAGTGAAAAAAGGCAAACACCAAGGACCACACAGTGTGTGGTTACATGTATGTGCCGTGTCCAGAGTAGATACAGGAAGTGCTGTAGTGGTTGCCTAGGGCGGGGGATGAGCACGATGGGAATGGGGCTGCAAATGGGCATAAGGTTTCTTTTTGGGGGTGAAGGAAATGATTTAAAATAAAATTATGATGGTCGTGTAACTCTTTAAATATACTAATAATCATATTAACATAAATATTCTAATACCCACCCCGAACTTTTAGGGTATGTGAGTAATCCATCAATAAAGCTTTTAAAAACACACATATCCTGTGACACACAATTACATTTCTAGGAATTTGGCCTTCAGGAATATTCATGTGCACAAGGGTGGTTGGCCATCTGCAGCAATTCTCAGGAAAACAACCCAACTATATAGTTGTAGCTTACTAGATTAAGTATAATACTTCCCTATTTGTGTCTATGGACTATTATTATATTATTGTACATATATGGAAATAAGACTTTGAAGCTATCCTGTTATATATAAAAAAAAGCTGTAGAACAACACATAGTATAATTTCATTTACATGAAAATATTAATATATATTTAATATATATGTATATATAGCAATATGCCCATATATATATATATATATATAGATATAGATATATATATATATGAATGCTTACAACTAGGACTGGAAGTCTATCGATCATGTCAACAATGGGACAGGGAAGGCAACTGGAATCAGAAGTAAAAGGGGGCATCCATGTTTCACCTGTATATTTTTATATTCAAAAAGTTTTATACAATAAGAATGTGTTCTTGAATCGCTAGTATTTAAAAGGGCATAAGAAGCAAAGAGTTGGAAAATATGTCTACTTCATACAAAATTATCTCTTAAAATTTAAATGCGATTCATTTCATGATTATTTGCATGGAGAGCGTATGTATGGTGAGAGATTACAACAGAATGATTTCAGTGTTCCAAAATAGCAGAGTAAAAGTGAATCCGTTTTAAGAAACTGTCAAGAATCCAATTATTTTAAGCACACAGGCCTATAATTGATGTAGAGGCAAAGAGAAAAAGAGTCCAGTGAAGGAAGAAAGAGAAGCGTGGGCTCCAGAATGGCAGTGAGGAAGCTTTCAGCTCTATGTCGACCCCCAGTGATGGAACAGAGACCTGAGCCATGGCTCCTTGTAAGGGATCCACCTGCAGGCTTCACCATGAAAACAACTTTGCCCTTTAAAATATTTGCCCTGCCACTGGAGTTTTAAGGTACTGTGGTCATAGGATTAACTACATTTTTCCTCCTGTTATTTTTATTGGCCAAGGCCAAGGTGCTTGGGAACGTGAGGAAACGCAGTTCACTAATGAACTTTTAAGGCGCCCTGTGCGCACAGGACCTTCCTGGCCCCTATTCTCTCTTGGATGATGGCGAAACTTCTGTTCACCTCCTCCCTTGACTCCAAATGGGGCCTCCGTCATATTGCTAAGAATACTTCCATGTCTCTTTCTGCTCCTGAATAATGCTCAAGATTTAAGCTTGGAAGAGGAGCTAGCCAAGGACTGAGGAATGGTGACTCTTGGCCTTTGATGGAGGCCTGGTAGAAGCTGGGCTAGAGGTGGGCTGAGGATGGAAGGCACCACAGAGAACACAGGTGGCAGCTGTTGCGACTTTGCCATCGAAACTGGAGGTGCACTCCCCTGGGTACCTCCTTGGGCATTTGCAGATGGTTATGTGTTCATTCTAGAGATTCCAGGGGAATGACTGCACCTGTGTCAGGCAGGTGCCAACAAGGAGGGAAGAAGCATGATTAAACCATCACATAACCAGGCGGCCAGAACGTTACACAAGGAACCAGGAACCAGAATCAGGCTTCATAGGGAGCCTCTCTGGAGCTAACAGCCACACCAGGACGTTAACACAGAGAATATTCACTGTGTAACCTCAAATGAGCAAAGACTATTTTCTGGCTACTGTAAATTGGCTTCAGGGTGATGAGTTGGTGCCTTTGTTATCCAGAGATGGTTGTTTTCAGTGTGTGCTCGTTCTTTACATTCCCCTTTCCTTCCTTAATGATTTCAGTGTTTCCTAAAGATAAGCAGCCAGATCAACCAACTAAAATTACTTACTGAATATGTTTAGGAAATATCTTGCTGGGAGGTGATCCCAGCTCTTAAGGGGTTTATAATCTTGTTCAGAGATAAGGCATTGCATAAGACGTAATAAATAATAACAAGCATTAAATAAAATGCCACATCAACACCTACAAGGTAAGAGGCATAGGAGCAAATTAAGAAAATATATACACTAAGTCAGATGGTTTTATTGCTGTGTAGGTGGTCACATAAATGTTCTCTGAGGGAGGCAGTGGAAATGACCAGTTCAGATAATGTTTTTTTTTTAATTTTTAGTTTTTTAAAATTTATTTTTGAGATAGAGAGTGTGAGTAGGGGAGAGGCAGAGAGTGAAGGAGACACAGAATCTGAAGCAGATCCCAGGCTCTGAGCTGTCAGCACAGAGCCCGACTTGCTCCAACCCACAAACCACAAGATCATGACCTGAACTGAAGCTGGAGGCTTAACCGACTGTGCCACCCAGGTGCCCCAGTTCAGATAATGTTTTAAATTAAATGTGAATCTTCTTTATCCTTGATCTTCCCTTCTGCTTCACAGACATTTCTTCCAAAAATAAGACCAGACAGTTTGAAACCTCTGTTTCTTGTGAGTACCAGCAGCGGGAGGGAGATTGTGGAGGGGGGTGATGGCGATCAGCCCACAGTCTCCCCAGTGACAGTAGTATTGCCAGGTAACATCTTTCCTTGTTTCTTTCATTCTTTTTTAAAATTTAATTTATTTAATTAATTTACTTTTTTAAAATTTACATCCAAGTTAGCATATAGTGCGATAATGATTTCAGGAGTAGATTCCTTACCCATTTAGCCCCTCCTCCCTCCCACAACCCCTCCAGTAACCCTCTGTTCTCCAATTTAAGGGTCTCTTATGTTTTGTCTCTCTCCCTGTTTTTATATTATTTTTGTTTTCCTTCCCTTGTGTTCATCTGTTCTGTGTCTTAAAGTTCTCATATGAGTGTCTTCGAAGCCATATGTTATTTGTCTTTCTCTAATTTCACTTAGCATGGTAGCCTCCAGTTCCATCCATGTAGTTGCAAATGGCAAGATTTCATTCTTTTTGATTGATGAGTAATACTCCATTGTATGTATGTACACACACACACACACACACACACACACACACCACATATTCTTTATCCATTCATCTGTTGATGGACACTTGGGCTCTTTCCATACTTTAGCTATTGTTGATAGTGCTGCTGTAAACACTGGGGTGCATGTGCCCCTTTGAAACAGCATTGGATATTCGTTCCTGCTTTGTCAAAGATTAGTTGGCCATACGTTCTGTGGGTCCGTTTCTGGGTTCTCTATTCTGTTCCATTGATCTGAGTGTCTGTTTCTGTGCCAGTGCCATACTGTCTTGATGATTACAGCTTTGTAATACAGCTTGAAGTCCGGGATTGTGATGCCTCCTGCCTTGTTTTTCTTTTTGAAGATTGCTTTGCTTTGGCTATTCAGGGTCTTTTATGGTTCCATACACATTTTAGGATTGTTTGTTCTAGCTATGTGAAGAATGCTGGTGTGATTTTGATAGGGATGGCATTGAATATGTAGATTGCTTTGGGTAGTATTGACATTTTAACAATATTTGTTCTTCTTACTCAGGAGCATGGAATATTTTTCCATTTTTCCGTGTCTTCCATTTCTTTCATAAACTTTCTATAGTTTTCAGTGTATAGATTTTTCAGCTCTTTGGTTAGATTTATTCCTAGGTATTTTATGGGTTTTGGTGCAATTATAAATGGGATTGATTCCTTGATTTCTATTTCTGTTGCTTCATTGTTGGTGTATAGGAATGCAACGGATGTCTTTGCATTGATTTCATATCCTGCAACTTTGCTGAATTAATGAATCAGTTTTAGAAGTTTTTTGGTGGAATCCTTTGGGTTTTCCATATTGAGTATCATGTCATCTGCAAAGAGTGAAACTTTGACCTCCTCCTGGCCGATTTGGATGCCTTTTATTTCTTCGTGTTGTTTGATTGCTGAGGCTAAGACTTCCAATACTGTGTTGAATAACAGTGGCAAGAGTGGACATCCTTGTCTTCTTCCTGGCCTTAGGGGGAATGCTCTCAGTTTTTCCCCATTGAGGATGATATTAGCGTTGGGTCGTTCATATATGGCTTTTATGATCTTGAGGTATGATCCTTCCATCCCTACTCTCTTGAGGGTTTTTGTCAAGAAAGGATGCTGTATTTTGTCAAATGCTTTCTCTGCATCTATTGAGAGGATCATGTGGTTCTTGTCCTTTCTTTTATTAATGTGACGAATCACCTTGATTGTTTTGTAGATATTGAACCAGCCCTGCATCCCAGGTATAAACCCCACTTGGTCGTGGTGAATAATTTTTTTAATGTATTGTTGAATCTGGTTTGCTAGTATTTTGTTGAGGATTTTTGCATCCTTGTTCATCAGGGAAAGTGGTCTGTAGTTCTCCTTTTTAGTAGGGTCTTTGTCTGGTTTTGGAATCAAGGTAATGCTGGCCTCATAGAAAGAGTTTGGAAGTTTTCCTTCCATTTCTATTTTTTGGAACAGCTTCAAGACAATAGGTGTTAACTCTTCTTGAAATGTTTGGTAGAATTCCCCTGGAAAGCCATCTGGCCCTGGACTCTTGTTTTTTGGGAGATTTTTGATTACTAATTCGATTTCTTTACTGGTTTTGGGTCTGTTCAAATTTTCTATTTGTTCCTGTTTCACTTTTGGTAGTTCATATGTTTCTAGGAATGTGTCCATTTCTTCCAGATTGCCCATTTTATTGGCGTATAATTGCTCATAATATTCTCTTATTATTGTTTGTATTTCTGCAGTGCTGGTTGTGATCTCTCCTCTTTCATTCTTGATTTTATTTATTTGGGTCCTTTCCTTTTTCTTTTTGATCAAACTGGCTATGGTTTATCAATTTTGTTAATTCTTTCAAAGAACCAGCTTCTGGTTTCATTGATCTGTTCTACTGTTTTTTGTGGGGGTTTGTTTGTTTGTTTTTGGTTTCTACAGCATTAATTTCTGCTCTAATCTATATTATTTCCTGTCTTCTGCTGGTTTTAGGTTATATTTGCTGTTCTTTTTCCAGCTCTTTAAGGTATAAGGTTAGGTTGTGTATCAGAGACCTTTTTTCCTTCTTTAGGAAGGCCTGGATTGCTATATACTTTCCTCTTATGACCACCTTTGCTGTGTCCCAGAGGTTTTGGGTTGTGGTGTTATCATTTTCATTGACTTCCATGTACTTTCAAATTTCCTCTTTAACTTCTTGGTTAGCCCATTCATTCTTTACTAGGATGTTCTTTAGTCTCCAAGTATTTGTTACCTTTCCCAATTTTTTCTTGTGGTTGATTTCGAGTTTCATAGCGTTGTGGTCTGAAAATATGCTCAGTATGATACTGATCTTTTTGTACTTATTGAGGGCTGATTTGTGTCCTAGTATGTGGTCTATTCTGGAGAACGTTCCATATGCACTGGAGAAGAATGTATATTCTGCTGCTTTAGGATGAAATGTTCATCCGGTCCAGTGTGTCATTCAAAGGCATTGTTTCCTAGTTGATTTTCTGATTAGATGATCTGTCCATTGTTGTAAGTGGGGTGTTGAAGTACCCTACTATTATGGTATTATTATCAGTGGGTCTCTTTATGTTTGTGATTGATTTATATACTTGGGTGCTGCCACATTTGGCACATAAATGTTTACAATTGTTAGGTCTTCTTGGTGGATAGACCCCTTAATTATGATATAATGCCCTTCTTCATCTCTTGTTACAGTCTTTATCTTAAAGTCTAGATTGTCTGATATAAGAATGGCTACTCTGGTTTTCTTTTGTCAACAATTAGCATGATAGATGGTTCTCCATCCCCTTACTTTGAATCTGAAGGTGTCTTTAGGTCTAAAGTGGGTCTCCTGCAAACAGCATATAGATGGATCTTGTTTTCTTATCCATTCTCTTACCCTGTGTCTTTTGATTGGAGCATTTAGTCCATTGACATTTAGAGTGAGTACTGAAAGATATGTATTGCCATTATGTTGCTTGTAGAGTGAGCGTTTCTGGTGGTGTTCTCTGGTCCTTTCTAGTCTTTGTTGCTTTTGGCATCATTCTATCTATCTATCTATCTATTTATTTATTTATTCATCTTTTCTTCCCTCAAAGAGTACCCCTTAAAATTTCTTGCAGGGCTGGTTTAGTGGTTAAGAACTCCTTTAATTTTTGTTTGCCTGGGAAACTTCTAATCTCTCCTTCTATTTTGAATGACAGCTTTGCTGGATAAAGCATTCTTGGCTGCATATTTTTCTGATTCAGCACACTGAATATATCCCGCCACTCCTTTCTGGCCTGTCAAGTTTCTGTGGATAGGTCTGCTATGAACCTGATCTGTCTTCTCTTGTAGGTTAAGGACTTTTTTCTCCCTTGCTGCTTTCATGATTCTTTCCTTGCCTGAGTATTTTGTGAATTTGACTATGATATATATGCCTTGTTGATGGTCGGTTTTTGTTGAATCTAATGGGGGTCCTCTGTGCTTCCTGGATTTTGATGCCTGTGTCTTTCCCCAGGTTAGGAAAGTTTTCTGCTATGATTTGCTTACACAACCCTTCTACCCCTATTTCTCTCTCTTTCTCTTCTGGGACCCCTATGATTCTGATGTTGTTCCTTTTAATGAGTCACTGATTTCTCTAATTCTTAAATAATGCTCTTTTGCCTTAGACTCCCTCTTTTTTTCTGCTTCATTATTCTCTATAAGTCTGTCCTCTATATCGCTGATTCTCTGTTATGCCTCATCCATCCTTGCCACCACGGGATCCATCCGTGATTATAGCTCAGTTATAGCATTTTTTATTTCATCCTGACTACCTTTTACTTCTTTTATCTCCTCAGAAAGGTATTCTAATCTATTTTCGACTCCAGCTAGTATTCTTATTGTGATTCTAAATTCTGGTTCAGACATCTTGCTTGTATCTGTGTCGGTTAAGGCCCTGGCTGTCGTTTCTTCCTGCTTTTTCTTTTGGGGTAAATTCCTTTGTTTCATCATTTTGAGGGGAGAAGAAGAATCAATGAGGTAAAAAAAAATTAAAATTAAAGAAGTCAAAATGAAAAAATTAAAATTAAAAAATTAAAAACAACACACACACACATACATACACAAATCAAATAAATGATGCTAGATCCTAGGTGTGTTTTGGTGGTGCTGAAAGGGGCTTGTTAGATTAGAGAAAAAAGGGGGGGGGAGGAAATCGTTTGAAAATTTGAAAAAATGAATACACTGAAATACAATAAGATGAAATGATGGAAGTAAAATAGAATTTGAAAATTTTACAAAAATAAAAAATATAGTAGAAAAATATTAACGAAAAATATTTTTAACAAAAATTGAAAATAAAAATAAATTTTTTTTCTGTATTCAAGAAAAAGAAAACAGAAAAGAAAAAAAAAGAAAGTTGAATAGATGGACCAGCGAACAGACTGAAATACGATTGAAATTACTTCGTTTTCCCCTAGAAGTCCAACTACGAAGCACTTTATAGTCCACAAACTAAGTAGGAGGAAAGACTTGTGTTCCTGAAGCGCGAGGTTGGCCTAGTCTGGCGGGGCTTAGTGTAATGGCTCCGTTCTCCACTAGATGGCGCTGCGAGCCTACTGGGGTGGATTGCTGTGGCGCTTGTTGGTGCGTATGCGCATGTGCGGAATTGGTGAAAAAGGCTTCACCCAGCTATCCGGTCTGTAGTGTTGGAATCCTGTTCTCCCAGATCAGCAATCGCGCACCTGTCCTTTGTCTCCGGCTTCCATCCACTCCCCACTTTTACACCGTCCGTGACCAAGCCCCAGGCGGCACCTCCCTCTTGACTTTTCTCTCAGATGCGGCTGTTTTTCCTGACCCCTCATCTCTGAGGGACTGTGGCTTTGACCCTCTGTGGGAGGGTCTCACCGAGCCATGGCCGGTCTGTCTGCACCCAGGGATGTCCGCGGGACCGTGCTTCTGCCCACGCCCAGAGACTGGTGCCAGCCCGCCCCAGAAAAGGTTCACGCTATTGTGAGCAGCGGTGTTTCAGGGATTGGGGCAAATCACAACACACATCTGGCACCAGGCTTCACCCTTAAGGACCTTGCCCCAGAACCAGCGAATGTGGTTGTTCTCCCGGGTCCACTGGAGCCTTTGCCTTTGAGGGAGCTACACAGCCTCTTCCAGATGTCCTCCCAGCAGGGGAGCCACCTCTCCCCGGGTGGCCCGAAGCCTGGACGTCACGCTGCTCCTGGGGATTCGCCCTTCCCACCAGAGCACCGCCAGGTATCAGCTGCAGAGTTTCCGACTCTGCGCTCCTCCTGTTAATAGAGTCTTAATGGGATTTAAACCCTCTCCTTTCTCCCTTTTTAGTTCAGCCCCTGCGGCTGTTTCCACTCTTCTACTTTCTCTCCAGTTGCTTTGGGCGGGGGTGCTTTTCCCGTATTCTCCCCTCCTCCCCAGTCTCCATCCTCTCTCCGGTTGCCAAAGCTGCTCCCTGCCTTCCGTGGCTTCTCTCTCCCCCAGTTCACGTCTCCGTGCTGCGTACCTGCTGGGTTCTGTGGTTCAGGTTGTGCAGGCTGTTGTGTTAATCCTCAGATCGGTTTTCTAGGTGTGCAGGATGGTTCGTTATTGATGTGGCTGTATTTCATGGACACGAGACACACACAAAAAGTTCCATGCTGTTCTGCCATCTTGCCTCGTCCTCCTTATTTATTTCCGAAGACCTTCCCGGAGTGCTGGGGGTTAGGCTGTGGGTGCGTTTAGGTCTTCTTTCTTCATGAAATCTGAAGCACCGTGTGGGTCGCTGAGGCATGCTTAATACCCACCACCTGGCAGGCTGGGCCCCCCACCCCCACCCCCTGTACCTGAAGTGGGTCCACAGCATCGAGTGGAGCTCCGGTGACAGGTGCATTTCCTGTCGGAGCTGTTGGTCCCTTTTATCACGAGGTTCCGTGTGGGGGATACAATGCTGAGCAAAATCATGTCCGGTCCCTGCCTTTCTGACAGCCGGGGTGAGTGCTCCGAAGGCCCAGCAGGGCTGCAGGAGCCCAGAAAGCGTGAGTGAGTCCACAGGGTGTGTCCAGCCAACAGATCTAGCCAACCGGAAGCTACCGGACAGTCAGGAAGGCCCGGAGGAGTCTGACTGGTGCGAGTCAGAGTGCAGTGATTGCCCTCGGGCTTCCACATATGTTTCGGAACAAGGGGGCTGAATCTATAATCAGGGCTTAGATAAACCCAAATGTAAGCTATTTATTTACACTTGTCGATAAGCTATTATTAGTCTTCAAAAATAAGTCTCTGTCCTCATTCCCAATACAACTCATTGTGTCTCCGCCCCCTCCTCCTGACTCTCCCTGCAATCTGTCCCTGCTTACTGCAAAGCAAGGCACAAGAGATATCTTGACTGCTGCTCATAAATTATTTAGCCAGGTGAAGTCTTTTTTTTGCGAACCTGGAACCTTGAGGCTCTAATGAATCAACTTTCTGTGGTGACTACTTTCTTTACCTTATTTTCTATAATGGCCCACGTTTCTAATGTTTATTTATTTTTTGAGACAGAGAGAAAGAGCATGAACAGAGGAGGGTCAGAGAGAGAGGGAGACACAGAATCTGAAACAGGCTCCGGGCTCCGAGCTGTCAGCACAGAGCCCGATGCGGGGCTCGAACCCATGGACCTCGAGATCACGACCTGGGCCGAAGTCGGATGCTCAACCAGCTGAGCCACCCAGGTGCCCCTAATGGCCCACGTTTCTTATGCAGGATCTGGAGGCCTCTTGCCAATGTTGTATTTAGCCAAGCTGTGCTGGCCTTTTCTGCAGTGTTTAGTTTTCCTCCTATCTTACTCTGCACGTGGTAGCTTTTGCCAACATGTGTGTTCCAGAGAAGACTCATTCCTTCCCGAGGCCACTGTCTCCTCTCCCTAGTGTGTTCTCACACTTCATTTTGTGTCGACTCACATTTATTGAGCACCCACTGTGTGTGCCAGTCAGGATGAAGATCATACGGGACCAGAACACAGTCCCCATTCTTGAGCTTATATTCTTGGGAAGAAGACTCTACCAGTAAACAAGAGAGTCCCCCACATGCAAGGAGACTCCCCTGTGTTGACCTTGATGAGAGTGGCTATGGAAAGTGTAGGAGCCATGAAAATGCACATACATTTTTATAAGTGTGAAGCAAGTTCAAATTCAGGTGTCACAAGGTAGTACCATGGCCTTGTCTGGGTGTCCATAGGAACACAATTATTTGCTTATGTAAGAGCAAAATGCCATGAGCCAAAAGCAACAGCCAACTCCCGGTTCTCTGTGACTTCCTTTCCCCAGCTTGCCACTAATTGTTGGACTAATTCTCACTGGCTGACAGCATGAAGCAGGAGGTATTTGGGGCTGGCCGCCTTCACTAGAAGGGCTGTGTGTGTGTGTGTGTGTGTGTGTGTGTGTGCGTGCGCGTCCGTCCCAGGGGAGGGGCTGCTCTCCATAACCAGTGTTTGATGGAGTTTATATTGGGTGTTGCTTTGAAGTTTCGGAAAAATTGAATGGACTATAGAGTAAGGTTAGGTGTGCAGGCTCTGGTTTAAGTTTTAGCCCCACCACCTTCTAGCTCTGTGATCCTGGGAAAATTAATTCTCTGGCGTAGCACCTCATCTGAAAAATGGGGTAATGAATGTACTTGAGTCCGTGAGTTTCTGTAGCAGTTAAAGGAGATCATCCATGCAAAGTTAACATTAGCGATTGTTACTGTTGCCCTTCTTTGTTTATGTTTGTTATCTATGTGTTGTGTTGCTGAGGTTTGAGTAAGTGGAGGCTCAGTCATCAGAGACCTATGTGGGGTAGAATTGCTGTGGGGCTGTGTTGCCTACAGAATCAAGATCTGCGGCCAAGGCGACGTTCCTCACAAGACCCTCCTAGGCATAGTAGGATTTCTAGCCATACCTACCTGTCCCGAGTTCCTCCTCTAAAAGCCTCTAGCATTAACCTTTAAAATGCCAAACAGTTTAGATCTGTCAAAGTTCCAACATGTCAGTACCTGGGGAGACACAACACATTTAACTACTGCAGAGCGGAAGCCTCTTGGTGCATTCTCAAGCACGGGGAACAGTCAGGACAACCCCTCTTGGCCAGGCCATGAGCAGTCAGGCCTGGGGAGGCTGAGCAGGAGCCCTGAGGCGCCAGGAACAGGAGTGTGAACGGAAGTGGGTGGTGTGGAGGTAAAGGCACTTGAGGGTTGGAGGCTGGTGTTTGGGGCATAATGCTTGGTGTAGAGTAGGTGCTCAATAAATACTCGCCATGAAACAACAGGACCTGGAGAGAGGCAGCTTGGGTACTGGCTGGCATCGGCTGTCTCTCGTGTGCCCTAGGTCAGCCCGGCTCAGCAGATGTCAGGGGCCAGTAAGGAAGGCGGCTGGTAGAATTGCTCGCAGCCACACCTTCTTAACTCAGATGAACCTCTAATTTAAAGGCTTGTAGGAGTTAAGGCTTCCTCTGAGGGGCTGCTTTAGTGATGAGGCAAGACAGCCAAATGAAACCTCTTTCCAGTAGGAAGGTCGGTGACGTCAGGCTTCTGCAACTTGGATTAACTCCTTTTTGCTAGTATATTTTAATGTACAGTATTGAGTGGTTGAGAGGCTTAAATAAAATAAATTCAAGCCCTTGCCTCTGTCTATACAGCCCCTCCAGATAGCAGTCAAGTTGCTCTTACTGTCCTGAAAACAATGCAAGATGCTGCCACCTAGTGTGCGTCAGCAGAACTTTAAAATTTTTTAAATTAGCATTGTACTTCATAAATTCCTTTGTTATTTTTATTATCATTTGCCCTGTTGGGCTCAGAATTTTTTTTTTTTCGGAACCTTAATCTGTTCTTGGTCTCAGATGAACCAAATGTAAACCAGTCCCCCCCAGTTCGATATGCCGGGTTTTCCAGCTCCAGTGCTGGAGAGGCAGGGGGCGGGTCACGGAGCCTCCTGATGTTCAGTTTTCCTCATCCGGGAAATGGGCTGACCAGATGTGGCCCGTATTATGAGGCTCGCAGCTTCACCCCCTCGCTCCTCCCAGCCGGGGATCAGCCGTGCAAAAGGCTGCCTTCAGCCCTGGATCCCCAGGTGGGCAAGGAAGGGAGGCGCTGCCCGCTGGGAGCTGGCGATGCGGGGAGGAAGTCGACGCGCACGGGAAGTGAGCAGCCACACCTTTCCCCACGTGGACTCATCCAAGGCTCTCTTCCTCCATTCTCTGCTCCCGTCTTCGCCCTTTCATAGTAAGAGTTCTCTCCGGAAACCCGAACCTGAGCATATTACTGCCTTGCTCAGAAATCTCTCTGGCACTAAGAGCGGTCACCCCTTATCTGCGGGGACACGTTCCAGGATCCCTGGTGGGAGTCTGAGACCGCAGACCGCGCAGAACCCAGTATAAATAGCCTCAGACAGTACCCGGCCTATATATAGGGCTCGGCACTGTCTGAGGCAGGTTCTGTTTTCTATTTCTATTTATGTTCAATGTTTTTTCCTATACACACCTACCTACGATAACGTTTAATTTATAAATTAAGCACAGGAAGAGATGAACAGCAATAATCAGTGATAAAATAGAACAATCATAACAACACGCGGTAATAACACTTCTGTGAATGGGTCTCTCTCCGAATATAGCATGGTGCCGTACTCACCCTTCTTGTGACGATGGGAGATGGCTAAATGCCCACGTGATGAGATGAAGCCTGGAGAGCTGGGGGAGGGACGTAGGCACTGTGACAGCCCGAGGCTCCGCTCGGCCTTCGGACGATTCCGAAGGGAGGCGATCTGCTTTCGGACCTGGTTGACCTGGGGTAACTGAAGCTGCAGAAAGCGAAACCAGAGGTAAGGCGGGGCTGCCGTGCGATCAAAGTGCAATTTCCCTGTGGCGGCAGCTAGCGCTGCAGTCGCACCGGCGGGCTTCCTCCGGCTAGCGGCGGCCTTCTGAAGTAAACGGCAGCTGATCTTCCGTGTGTCCGCTCTTCTGCCTGGTGTGGCATCTGCTAACTTTCGCCGCAGCCCTGTTATTACCCCCCGTTCGTCTATGGGGAAACTGAGGCAGAGAGAGGCGAAAGAACATGCCTGAGGTCACGGGGTCACGAAACAGCAGCCCCGCCAACTGAAACCCAGGTCCACCTGCCTGGAGAGCCCATGCCCTTAAGTCACTCCTATGTCACACACGCCGCCACGTTACTTCCTGCCTCTGCAGGAATGGAAAGGTGCTTGCTTTTCCATTGCCACCTGGTTGAGTCTCACTCATTGCTCATGACCCGGCTCACATATTCTGGCCACCAGGCTGCTTCTAACATCTGTACTCTGCTCCTGCTCTGCCACCCCCAGCCCTGGAGGGGTCACTGCTTGCGTCCTGCCCTCTGGTGCCAGGCAGAGGTCGTGCCTATATCTGCTTCCCTTGATGCAGTGCAAGTATCTTTTTTTTTAAATTATTTATTTACTTATTTTGAGAGAGAGGCAGAGAGCGTGAGTGGAGGAGGGGCAGAGAGAGAGACACACACACACAGAATCCAAAGCAGGCTCCAGGCTCTGAGCTGTCTGCACAGAGCTGGACGTGGGGATCGAACCCGTGAACTGTGAGATCGTGACCTCAACTGAAGTTGGATGCTTCACCCACTAAGCCACCCAGGCACCGTGGAGGTTTTGCTAACTTGGAGTAAAGGAACAAACAGCACAGGAGAAAGTGCTCTGAAAATGTAAAATGCCACAAGTCAGCACACGCTTTGAAAATTTCTTTATAACATATAAACAGATTTAGAATATAAAATGTTCATTTGTTTCTGAGCACGTTCTTTTTGATTTTAGTCCACATTCTACACCAACTAAGGATTACTTCTACCCTTCTAACCAGGGGTCACTACATGGGGAATTATTCCCATTACTTACTGACAAAGAGATTTGAAACTGTCCCTATGAAGACCTGGCAGAAAAGCAAGCCTGATCTTCCCTGCAGAGCTTCAAGAAACTTCAGTGAAGTGACTCCTTGGGGGGAAAACCTTGCCAGGAAATGGAAGGGACCTGGCTTGGAGTCAGGTACTTGGTTCTGGCTGGAGCCCTGCCTCTCACTGAGGCAGAATTTCATTAACCTTCTCAGCAGAACGAAGGAGTCTCAACATTATTTCTGAAGTCTCTTGCAGTCCTCTGGTTCTTATGTTCAGGTCTTGGCTGTGCAGCCTCATTACTGAGAGTTACTTAATTGATTTTGAAAATCAATTTCCTTGCCTATAAATTAGAGCTGGTCTAACTTATAGTAAAATTGGAGGCATTGCAGAGAAATATGAATGTAAATTGCTCATGCAGTTTAAAATCTGATAAATGTAGAGAAGAATGGAGGAGCAAAGTGTTGCCAGAGTTAAGTTAAAAGGGATGGCTCCCTAACCGTGGCCAGTTTGCTCTTTTTAGGAAGACGAATTAGGTAGATGAAACCTGAAATCTTCTTTCTTTAGGGTGACAAACAGATTTATATCCTCTGTGACATCAGAAACTATGTCTCTCATTCTCTAAAAAAGACTGTCTTCCTCTTCCTTTGGTAGCCACCCCCCTCATTTCTGGGCACATCTGTCTCATGGCTTTTCTGACCTTCCTGTGCAATAATTCCAGACTCAAAGTCTAGCAAGCCCAAGGTTTTCTTCTGCCTGTTCATTTGGTTGCTAATAAAAATTGCTTTATATGAAATAATTTGTAATTATAGGGGAAATATCACCTTAAAAAAACAAAATACTCTTCAATAATATGTGCTTTAAAATTTGTTGTTAAGTTTATTTATTTATTTTGAATGCCTTGCAGGCTCCACACTGTCAGCATGGAGCCCAATGTGGGGCTTGATCCCATGAACTCTGAGATCATGATGTGAGCCGAAATCAAGAGTCAGATGCCTAACTGATTCTCAACAAAGATCACTGTTGATCTTTGATCACTTTGATCACTGTTGAGTGATCTTTGATTCTCAAAGTAATCTCAATAGGGGTGTGTGTGTGTGTGTGTGTGTGTGTGTGTGTACGCGCGCGTGCACGTGTGTGTTTGTATAATTCAATAAGCAGACTCAATATTTATATGTAAGAATAAAGAGCCAACTGTAACCAAGGCGAAGAGGTCATCCTAGGATGGCTCTTACCAAGGCAGATACCGAGACAAAGTGTAAACTAGACAGCTGACCCCTGAACAACGCAGGTTTGAACTGCAGAGGTCCACTTATACATGGATTTTTTTGGATACAGTACAGAACTGTAAATGTATTTTCCTTAAGATGTTCTTAATGACACTTTCTTTACTCTGGCTTGCTTTATTATAAGAATACAGTATATGATAGATATATCATGTAAAATATTAATTGACTGTTGATGTGACCAGTGAGGCTTCCAGCCAACAGTAGGTTATTAATCATTAAGTTTTTTTGGGGAAAAAAAGTTATGCATGGATTTTCAATGATGCCCCTAATCCCTACATTGTTCAAAAGTCAAATGTAATAACTAAGATTGTGTGATTATGTGGTATGGATGTAGAAATTAAAAAAAAAAAAAATAGAACAACGGAACAGAATGGGTTCCAAAAAACATATCTGCAACAGATATTGTCATTGGTCATACAAGATAGCTGATTTACAAACCTGGAGGGGGAAGGATTGACATTTTAATAAATGTTGCCGAAACAATTATTTATCCAGGTGGGAAAAATAAAATTGGATTCTACATCATACCATACACAAAAATCAATTCCTGGTGGATTAAAGAACCACAATATGAAAGCAAAAGTTTAAAGCATTTATAAAAGAATATTTTCAGGACTCTAGAATGGTGACATGTTTCTTAAGACAAAAATTGTAAAAAACATATTTGGGAAATAATAATTGACCAAGGGCTCACATTCAGAATATATAAGACAATCTTATGAACTAATAAGAAGACATGTGGCGCCTAGGTGGCTCAGTCGGTTAAGCATCTGACTGGCTCAGGTCGTGATCTCATGGTTCGTGGGTTCGGGCCCCACGCTGGGCTCTGTGCTGACGGCTCAAAGACTGCTTCGGATTCTTTGTCTCCCTCTCTCTCTGCCCTTCCTCCGCTTGCTCTTTGTCTCTCAAAAATATAAACGTTAAAAATAATTTTTTTTAAAAAAAGAAAAGACAAAGAACTCAGAAGAAAATTGCATTAAGGCTGTGAACAAATATTGCACAAATCAAGGAAAATTCAGCTGCCAGAAAACATGAAGGACAGCCAGCCTCCTTAGTAATTATAAATGCAGTTAAAACCATAGTGTTATGCCATTGCACGCATGCTAGGTTTGGAATTTTAAATGACTGACAACATCATGTTTGGCGAGACTGTGGAGCAACCAGAAAACTACTGTATACCAGAGTGGGAGTGAGTTTTGCTGCTGCAGTTTGGAAAACAGAGGCTATTGCTTTGTAACACCGTGCAGGTGCCCACTCTAGGACCTAAGAACTTCACTGGTGTGGACGTGTATTAGTTTTGCCGTGCTGCATAACAAAAACCACCACAAATAGATAGCAGCTTCAAATATCACACACTTAGTAGCTCACCGCTCTGTAGGTCAGGAGTCTGATGGGCCGGGCTGGTTTCTCTGCTTAAAGCTCTCGAGAGGCCAAAGCGAAGGTGTCAGCTGGGCTGGGCTGTTGTCTGGAGTCTTGGGGAAGAATCCACTTCCACGCCCATCGAGGTTGTTGGCAGGATTCAGTTCTCTGTGGTTGTAGCCCTGAGATCTCGTTTCCTGTTTGCCGTCAGCGGTGGGAGGGTCCACTCGCAGGTTTTAGAGCCCTCTTAGAGCACACCATGTCCTGCTTTGAATTTCTCTGACTTTTCCTTCAGCAAGCAGCTGGAGAAAACTCTGCTTTAAACACTTGAAAGGTCCATTTGGTTAGGTTAGTCACCCTGGGGTGACTGCCTTTTGATTAATGCAGAGACAAGTCCTTAGGAACCTTAACTACATATGCACAATCTCTTTTGTCATGTAACTTAACATAATCACGGGCGTACTATCCCCTGACAGTCCCAGTCTCAGGGAATAGGGTGGGAAATCTTGGGAGGGATTTTTTTTTTTAATGTTTTATTTATTTATTTTGAGACAGATAGGCAGAGTGAGAGGGAGAGAGAGAGACAATCCCAAGCAGGCTGTGGGCTGCCAGCACAGAGCCCGAGCTGGGGCTCGATCTCACCAACCGCGAGATCATGACCTGAGCTGAGATCCAGAGTCTGGACACTCAACCAACTGAGCGATGCAGGTGTGCCAAGAGGTATTTTAGACTTTTGCCGGCCCCATATGTATCTATGAGAAACTTTCCTGTCCATGGGTACCAGGAGCCAAATACAAAAATGTTCATAATAGCCCCCAAATGAATACATGCCCAATGTGTATTGCCATTGGATGAATAAATTGTGATACAATCATGAGGTGAAATTCTATACAGCAGTAAAAATAAGTGAACTACAAGTACATTCATCAACAGGGATGAGCCTCACCAATGATGCTAGGCAAAAGAATTTTTCACAAAAGAATGCATACAGTGTGGCTCATTTCATACAAAGTACAGGGGGAGGCAAAACAAGACTATTGTGTGGCAAAAGCTAGTGAATGGTGACGTGCTAAAAGGGAATAAAGGACTCTTAACAAAAATCAGGAAGCAGTCACTTCACATACCTCTCTGGTGGGGAAAAAGGATGCCTCAGGGAGAGGATGCTGGGAGTTTGTAAGTGTTTCTGATGTTCTGATTCGACTTCATAACCTGGGTCATGGTTGTATGAGTGTTTGCTTTATCATTATTTATTGCGTAGGCATGGGTTTTATACACTCTTCCATAGGAGGAAGTATTTCACATTGAATTTCTTTTAAAGGGTGAATTTTCAGTGAAGCCTTATGATTGGTGTTATAAGAAGAGCCTCAGCGATCTAGGAAGTGGACACTAACATGTCTGGGAAGGAGAAGGAGACCAGGGTAGTGCAAAGGAGCCAACCAGGAGGCTTTCCCCAAACAATGGCCCCAAAGGCAAGGATCTCATTTCATCTCTGAGCAGGGCGTTGTCCGCTGCTCTGTAATCATGTCTCGCCTGTCACCCAGGACTCCCAGTGGCTTCTAGCCACTGCCCGCACACAGTGGCAGAAATGCAATTTTACTGTTCCAAGGAGAGAGGGGAGACAGTGTGGGCACACCAGTATTGCAGCAAAGGGATTCAGATTAGATTTGCTTCACCTTTTAGTTTTTAAAAATCGATAGCACTGGCAACGCTTGTAATAAATCTGTAGCAAATATACTGGCCTTTGATGTTTGTCATTGCAAACCTAAGACCCCTCATCCCCCTTTCACTGGCCCCCTGTTGTGAGGCTGAGATAGCAGTGCAAGCACTTCCTTCTAGGAAAGTTCACTTGGAATTTTCTGGAAACACCAGATCCCTATAAAAATGAAACAAACAGAAGTGAAGGGGAGGAAGGCCATGCCTAACAATTGCTTATTACCCTCTCTTTATCCATTGTAATTTCTTTTCGCCCTAACATCTATTTCCATGTCTCAGTTAAGTGTTCAAGAGACTTTTCTGCCTACAAGAGCAATGAGGCACTGGACCATGTGGCCATTCAAAGATGGAGCCTCCTTTGTTCTTTGAGGGTGAACTTTGGATGTTCCTAGTAGAAATGTGGCAAAGGGCCCTCAGTGTACATCATTTGGGGAGATAAAATCCATGTGGCAACGTCTTAATTCAGTCAGTTCCATGCATAAAGGAACTCAGGTCATGATCTCCAGGTTCATGGGATCGAGCCCCATGTTGGGTTCCATGCTGACAGTGCAGAGCCTGCTTGGGATTCTTTCTCTCTCTCTCTTTCTCTGTCTCTCCCCTGCTTACGCTCTTTCTCTCTCAAAATAAGTAAATAAACCTTTTGTTTTTTTCAAAGACAGACTTGTTTTCCAGCTTGCCATTCTGTGAATTTTGAATGAAAAAGAAAAAAAAAGTAACAATTTTCTATTGCACCAAGCACGAAGGTTGTAAAAACCCTTCGCTTGAGTTTATGGTATTAAGATCTTCAGGGCTCAGGATTCTGAGTCATTTCTGTATCAGAAATGAAAAGTGGAGTTGTGCTAGTTAATGCGGAGCAGCACAGCACATATCTTTTCCCCTAAAATGGGTTTATTAAATGAAATGCAAATATAATGGGTGAGTGGGGATGGCCTATGAAGGTAATGTAAAGACATATCCTGTACTGCTAGGCTCCAAAACCTTGCATTAGGTCCGAAGAGTATTAAACCTCGAAACTTCCCCTTGATGGTTGTAAAAGCAGATTCCCGTGTCATGAGGAAAAAACAAGCAAGCAAGCAAGCAAGCAAACAAACAAACAAGCGCCTGCCTATAGAGGTCACTCATCACATTTCAACCATAGATTTCCTTAATAAACACAGGAAAATCAGAATTTAAGCCAATGAATAGTCAGTGTGTAATATATATGTATTTCCTGCCTGGCTCCTGCCTCCCGCTGAGGGCTGTGGCTCCTCTTGGGCTGCCTGAGCACCTCTTTGGCCTCTCAAACATCCAAGTGCCCAGGAATCAATACCTGTGCTGCTCCACAGAGCCCACGGGACCAAGGTCCAATTGCATCAGTAAGTAAACTTCCTAGAATATATGGCAGGTGAGCCTTATCCCCTGCCCCCTCCCTCCCTCCTCTCCTTCCTTTCCTTCATTTCCTTCCTTCTCTCATGCTCTTGCTTTTTGTTTTTTAATTTTTTTTAATGTTTATTTCTGAGAGAGAGAGAGAGAGAGAGAGAGAGAGCGAGAGAGAGAGAGAGAGAGATAGTACAAGCAGGGAAGGGGCAGAGAGAGAGGGAGACACAGAATCCAAAACAGGCTCCAGGCTCTGAGCTGCCAGCATGAAGCCCTATGAGGGGCTTGAACTCATGAACTGCGAGATCATGACCTGATCCCAAGTCGGACGCCCAACCGACCTAGCCACCCAGGCGCCCCATTTCATGCTCCTGTTTTGATTCATAAAGACAAGAATGTTGTGGCCAAATCTTCTGAATCTTGATTCTACAAGCATTTGATAAAAACGCCACCTCAGCCTAGAAAATCACCTGTCATCTTTTGCATGACATGTGCCAGTCACAGCTTCCCCTTTTATTGGAAAATGGCTTCAAGCCAGCTAGAGGTTCAGGGAGCACGCCGCAGTGAATGTGACCATGCGAGGGCATTTCACGCCTGAGTGAAGTGCTGGGCAGCCCGGAGGCTGTGGGAGGTCATAGTTTTCCAAGTACGAAGATCTAGACTCAAATCCTGCTTCATTTCTGCATTCGCTTCACAAACATTTGAGTGTCTGCTCTGGGCCAGGTTCTGATCAGAGAGGGAGGGAAGAAGGCTCACTGGCTGCATACTCTAGGAACTTTACTCACTGATGCAATTGGATCTTGGTCCCATGGGCTCTGTGGAGCAGCACAGGTATTGACATATCTGTAGACAGACAAATTCTTTGTCTTTATGGAGCTTGCAAACTAGCAGAGGGAGCGTGTAATAGACAAAGCGAGTAAATTCCCGTACTTTGTTATTGTTGATTCTGGGAAATACAGAGTTTCCCTTAAGCAGTTCTGAAGTTGAGATGCCTTCTACAATCACTGGTACGCTGGAATTTCTGTCGGCCAGGCAGCTCTCCCTTTATGTATTTGTCATTGCCTGTGAATGTGCAAGCCCGTGGATAGCTGTTCATATGGTTGCTACTTCAGTTCAGGTGTGCATGTTGTTTGTATGTGTAGGACTTAATGCACCATTTAAAATGTCTTCAGGGGGTCACCTGGGTGGCTCAGTTGGTTAAGCATCAGACTTCAGCTCAGGTCATGATTTCACCATTCATGGGTTCGAGCCCCACGTCGGGCTCTGTGCTGACAGCTCAGAGCCTGGAGCCTGCTTCGGATTCTGTGTCTTTGTCTCTCTCTCCTCCTCCCACACTTGTACTCTGTCTCTCTCTCTCAATAAACAAACAAACAAACAAACAAACAAAGACATTAAAATGTCTTCAGGGGCACCTGGGTGGCCCGGTCAGTCAGTTAAGCGTCTGACTTCAGCTCAGGTCATGATCTCACGGTTTGTGGGTTCGAGCCCCATGTCGGGCTCGCTGCTGTCAGCCTGTCAGCATGGAGCCTACTTTGGATCTCCCCTCTTTCTCTGCCCCTCCCTTGCTTGCGCTCTCTCTCAAAAAATAAAACATTATAAAGATAAAATAAAAGTATAAAATAAATAAAGTAACATAAAATGTCTTCAAAAAAGATTCTATGATAATTGTGCATTAAAACAAAATGTTATCATGCACCCAGAAAGGTGTGAACACCAAGAAGCAAACACTCATTCTTGGAGAATGATCACAATTCCATATTTTCTAATAAACAACCAGCAGTGTTTTGACACAGTAAGAAAGTGGGGGGTACCCCCAAGTGGAAGAAGCTGTGTCCCATCTTATTAGTGAGCTATATTTGCAGAAGGATGGACTGTCACATGCCAAGGAATTCAACCAAAGGCAGGAAAAGTCTCGTAAAACCTCTAAATTGCTAAAGGAAACTTGAGAGTTTCGACCTCACGTTAAGGCCATGACTCACTGGCAAGTCTTAATGGCACACAACATATAGTGTGCCCTGAAATTCATGCTGCCTCAGCTGAAATAAGATATTTTGTGTGTCAGATGCGTCGTGCAGGAGAGGACAACAGGGGGTGATGCAGGGAGTGGTGTGCAGGTTTCAGTGGTGTGGATGTGCTCGCTGAGAAGGTGGCCTTTGAACCAAGACCTGCAGCTCAAAAGAACCTTGCTTCCTTCCAGCGGAGGACTGTGCCGGGAAGAACAACTGAAAAAGCAAACTTACTTAAGGCTATACTCCAGCCAAACTCGAAATAATTTAAGGCTCTCGCTGGCATGTAAGATCTACGAAAGACAGAGACATTGTCCCCTTGTTATCACTAGATCTCCATGTAGCGTGTGTCTGAGGCATTCAGTATTTGTGGATTAAGTGAATAAACTCACCAAAGGGAAAGAAATGCTACCGTGACCAGTGAAACTATTAATACTTGACGTTACATTTAAATAATAGCTGTTAATGTAGTTGTGAGGTTTAACACTGTTGTAGTCTGAATATTTGTGTCTCCCCAGATTCATATATGGGAACCCCAATGCCCAAGGGGGATGGGATCAGCAGGTGGGGCCACGGGGAGCACTCATGGATGGGATTAGTGCCCTTGTAAGGAGACCCCACTCAGCTTTCTATGTTTTTCTGCCACGTGAGGCAGACAAAAGTGTGCAACCCAGAGGAGGGCCCTCATGTGGCTGTGCACACACTCTCCTCGGACTTTCAGTAGGTGAACGGGTAAATAAACTGTGGTGCATCCACACAGTGTAATATTATGCAGTGCTAAAGAGAAATGACCTATCGAGCCATGAGAAGACACAGAAGAAACTGAACATGCATGTTCCCAAGTGAAGGAAGCCATCTGAAAAGTCTACCTACCTTATCATTCCCACTATATCACATTCTGGGAAAGGCAGACTATGGAGAGAGTGAAGGATCGGTAGTTGCCGGAGGTTGGCACGGTGTCAGAAGGGATGAACAGGCAGAGCACAGAGGATATTTAGGCAGCGAAACTACTCTAAGGACACTGCAGTGGTGGATTCATGTCATTATACGTTTGTCCAGACCCACAGAGCACAATATACCACGGGTGACCTTGAGGTAAACTAATAATGCGTCAATGTGGGTCCATCCGTTGTCACAAATGCCCCACTCTGGTGGGTTACGCTGATGATGGGGGAGGCTGCGTATGTGTGGGGGCAGGGGGCATATGGGAACTCTCTGAACGTAACCCTCAATTTTCCTGTGACACTGAAACTGCTCTAAAAAAATAAAGTCTATTTGGGGCACCTGGGTGCCTCAGTCAGTTTGAGTGTGTGACTCTTGATCTCAGTTCAGGTCACGATCTCACAGTTCATGAGATTGAGCCCCACGTCAGGCTCCACACTAACAGCATGGAGCCTGCTTGGGATTCTCTCTCTCTCTCTCTCTCTCTCTCTCTCTCTCTCTGCCCCTCTCCTGCTCATGCGCGCTCTCTCTCTCAAAATAAAATAAACTTAAAAAAAAGTCTATTAGAAATAAAGGAAAAAACAGTACAGAAAAGGCCTACCAATAATATTTATAATATTAAAACTAAAAGTCCACATGATTTCAACAAAGCTTAAGGGCCAGGGGCCAGTAAGACCAGGAGGACGTAGGGGTGCCCGGGTGGCTCAGTCGGTTGAGCTTCTGACTCTTGATTTGGGTTCCCCTCACGATCTCATGGTTCATGAGTTTGAACCAGGCCTTGGGCTCTGTGCTGACAGTGTGGAGCTTGCTTCTCTCTCCCTCTCTCTCTCTCTCTCCCCCTCCCCCATTTTCTTTTCTCTCAAAATAAATAAATAAACTTTAAAAAGAAGATGAGGGAGTATAAGCAGTTGTGAACATCTCATCTTGTTTGAGTAGAAGAGAGAGGTTATAAACACTATTCAATTATTGATGTTGCTAGAAAAATGCGGGTTGAGTTAAAAATTGAAGTAAAGCTAGTGGAATAGAAACAGAATGTAGAACTTCAAAGAAAAGTACAGAAAAGAATAAAGGAAAACTTAATGAATCCAGTGTATGTTAGGAAAGTAAAAGGAAAATACTGGGAAAATATAAATTGAAAACACAACCGGCAGGCAAGAATAGCATGACCCCTCCTAGCAGGGCAAAGGCGAATTCCCCCGTTAAGGGAGACAGACAGGCCAGTCCTGGGTGTGGTGAGGGAAGAGGAGGGGACTGCAGGGGACATCCCTTAGGGCTCCTCCTCGGGAGCGGGTGCTGGCAGGGGGACGCTCTGGGGGTGAGACCCCTTCATCTGAGAAAGCTTGCAGGTAGCAAAGGAAGGGAGTTTGCAAAACCTGGTTCATCCCTTCCCAGCGCCCGCCCCCCTCCCCCACTTCCCAACATCCACCCCGCCCCTTGGGAGGTGTCCGGATGTTGCTAGTGGTGGGAAATCCGGAAGGTCTTAACTCACGGAAGCAAAGACATTATCATCACCTTTCCCTCCTGTGCACGGTGTAACGCACACGGCTCCCCCTTGGGGACCGCATACTCTGGCTCGCTGGTCCCCCATCGATGTTGGTATTCTGTCCAGCAAATCCTCCCTCGCCCGGCGAGCTGTGGGCCCTGCGTGAAGCTGACGGTGTGGACCCGGCGCCCGTACAATCACAGCAGTGTTTCTGTCTATCCCCCGCCAAATGTCCCTTTGGCACCGTCTTGTCCCGGGCAGCTCTGAGCTGGAGGACTTTGCGGGGCTGTGTTGGGGAAGGGCTCCTGCTTCTCAACCAGGCTTCGCTCTGCAGGTGCTGACTCACGGTCCCTCAGCCCGGATTTGTTTTTCCGTCGGTCTTGCCCCATCTGCCCCACACCTCTCCACAGTGCTCCCAAAGTTTCTGGCCTGCTGATGGTCCGCTTGGCTATTTCCCAGCACTCTGTTCTTTGCTAATTTTTATGCCCTCTGGTCATTTCAGTGGGAGTTTGAGAGGAAGGGGATGTGAATGGCCATCTGAAGATGTAAGTTACAGTTGCAAAACGCAACCTTGTTATATGGAGTGTATTCTGCTTACTTTGAGGGTGGCAGCACTCAGTGGGGTGTACCAAGTCTGGTACAATATGTTTGTTAAGAAACAAAGCCCAGTCTTGTGAGCACACCAACCGTGCTTCCCCAGGGCCTTTGCATAACTCTTCCCTCTGCTGGGCTGACCTTTCCACCACGTGCTTGCATAGCTTATTTCCTCTTCATTCACTTCTCTGCTCAGATATGCCCTCCTTGGAGAGACAGTTTCTGAGTACTTTTATCCTCTCTCTCCTTCCTTGCTTTATTTTTACCCTCTGTCTCATTCCTTGCTTTATTTTTATTTCTTAGCACTTATCGCTCCTTGACATAGTATATATTTATCTGTTTGCTTTTGCCTTTCCTGTCAATAGGTATAAACTCCAAAAGGGCAGGGGCTTTGTTTACCAACTTCTCTATCCCTAGCATCCAGAACAGTACCTGGCACACGGACGTACTCCATCCACATTTGTGAATATAAGGATCTGTGATCGTGGAGGAGGGCAACTAGTCCATCTGGGTTGGCTGGACCGCAGTCCCCACTTCCCTTTCTGTAATATCACATTCACACAACAGCTTGCCTTATAGTTTTAGTAGTTTTTCAT
Organism: Panthera uncia; assembly: GCF_023721935.1. Classification (NCBI taxonomy): domain Eukaryota; kingdom Metazoa; phylum Chordata; class Mammalia; order Carnivora; family Felidae; genus Panthera; species Panthera uncia. The sequence goes on along the minus strand of NC_064809.1, from coordinate 13,063,426 downwards.
TTCTGGATAAAAAAAGTATCTTGCATTTCACTGCATAATAATACATCGACATTGTGGTTAACAAATCAGCCCTCTGTGACACTGAGTTACAGAGCCCAGAGATGTCACCATGTCAGAGGTCTAAACCCTGCCGCCAGTCTTCCTGGTGTCTGTGGTGTCCCTCTGAGTATAACCTTTTGTCTGTGAGCACGTAGCTCGGATCTGCCAGCTGGACAATCAGTCAGAGATAATAAGGCGATATAGCAGTTCCCAATGGCTATGTTTGGCTGGTTCTGTCCTCGGCCGACATGATTTTATTAATACCAGCCATCACTCTTTACCATTCTATTATTTTCCAGTGTGATTAATGGTGAGACTATGGATGAAAGGAGCTTTACAATAGTAAATGATTATTTAAGTTATGCTTTGACTACCTCCAGCTGCCTGTTCAAGTGGAAACCGACTGTTCAAGGTGGAAGGTAATTGCTAGATGTAGAATTTAAGTACCAAGAAGTGTTCAAGTAGGAAGGAAGGTCCTAAAGAGGGCTGTGCATTGCGGCACACGGCAGGCTGGCCTTCCAGGACAGCAGTCAGCCATCCTGCCAGCAACCTGCAGGCACCACAGTCCTCCAGGAGAGAGACATAAGCCAGGAACAATAATCGTTGTGAAGGAGGAAGGAGGGAGCAGAAGAGGCAGAGAGGAGGAATAAAGAAGAAATTGTTTTGGTTGGGAAGTAATAGAATATCATCACAGAATTTTGCTCTCTGACCTCAGTATAAGCACTTCTATCCAGAACGCTTATCGAGTAGGGCAAGAATCGGTCCTCACTTTTCTATTGACTTCTGGAGGTAATACAGAAACCAGTGGAAGTGCTCAGATGTTGTCAGAATTGCTCTGGACATCTTCAGCCTGGAAGCAGCATTTCAGGACACAGATAGCAGACATCGAGAGGCTTCCAGTTGTGACGGGAAGCTGGTACTGAGGGAGAGAAGTGATAAACATGCTGATGGCTTCTCCCAGAATTCCTCCTTTTTCCATTAGTAATTCAGAGTCTTGGGTTAATGTCAAGAAGCCAGAGTCTGCCCTGGCTCTCAGAATGACTTCCAGGATATGTTATTGATCTCTAATGATGCCATATTGGAGCCAAATAGGGCTATAGGTTAAGACTAGCTTAGGGGCAACTGGGTGGCTCAGTTGGTTAAGCATCTGACTTTGGCTCAGGTCATGGTCTCACAGTTTGTGTGCTGACAGCTCAGAGCCTGGAGCCTGCTTCAGATTCTGTGTCTCCCTCTCTCTCTGCCCCTCCTCCACTTGCACTTTGTTTCTCTCTCTCTTTCTCAAAAATAAATAAACATTTAAAAAAAAAAAAAGACTAACTTAAAGGGTAGTTTTAATGAAAGCTCTGTTACAGGAAAATCCCACCTCTCATTGGAACAGTCCATAATTCCCTCTTGGTTGATCGCCCCCTGTTGGCACCAAAACCAGATGTGATGTTAACAGATGGGCTATCATCAGGGAGGATGGAAAGATTCCCACAATACAAGTTTTGCCTGCAGTTCAGCCTTAACGTTGCCTTCTTACGTTCTTCTGGTTTGTGCTCAGCCTATTCAGACGGGTAACACTCCACCCCCAGCCCTTAACGCTTTCCAGACTGCGTTTAACATGTTGGCAACAAAGATACTCCTTGAATCCTCCCCCACCGTGTCTAGTGGCAATATCTGAGGAAAATAACACAATTACATAGATTTTAGCAAAAGGGGTACATCATCAACAAGGGGCCTTGATTAATGACTAAAAAAGGGGAAGACTGTACATGGTTAAAAACATGGACTTGGGAATCCCAAAAATCCAAGAGTTCCTACCTACTTGGTGGCATTGTGAATTTTAGCTAATTACCTGGTTTCAGCAAACTTCAGTTTCTTTATCTGTGAAATGGGAGCCTCTGTCATGTGGGTTCTCAGATAAATGTTCTCAGTGCCAGGCCTTGCATATTCTAAATGCACAATAAATAATTGCATTTACAATCACTGCTATTGCCATTAATTCCAGAGAATAATGGGAAGAAATTTTAGCCTAAACAAAGTTGACTGGAAATCTTCTCTGGCCAAATTCCCCAAAATCGAATTGAAGAATCCCTGAACAGGTTGTAATTGTGATCAATGCAAACTGGGCGATCTTGTGTCCCCCCAATCCATCTTTCATACAGTCTCCAGTTTTTATTTAAACAGTGAAAATCTTACCACGGAGACCTCTGGAAAAAGGTCTCCAGATCTCTCCATGGGGCCCTCTGTATTGGTCCCCCTGTAATTCTGTAGTTCTCACTTGCCTTTAAGAGAGACCACAGACTCCTGAGCGGATTCTGATCACACGGAGCCATTTGTAGTGGTGCTTGTAGATGCCGGGCTTCCCCCAGAGTGGCCCCCTCTTCCTCCCTCCCTGCCTTTGTCCACTTCCGGCACCACCATTCATCATTCAGGTACAACCCATAGGTGACCCCCTCTGAATCCTTGGCTCAGACCCGGCCATTCGTTCCCTCCATTGTGCTGGAGCCCTGGGCGTAGCTCTCTGGTGGCATGTATTTCATGGGATAGTGGGTGGTGGCCTTCCTGTCTCCTTCCCCCACAAGACTATGAGTTTCTGAGGCGTTCAGGCCATGTCTTGCTTGCCTTGGAGGCCTCTGTGCAGGACCTAGTGCCCAATAACAGAAGATGCTCAGCAAGGTAGTGGAGTGAAACAACGAATGACAACCAGTGGCAAGCGGGATGGGCTTCCCATCCATCTTGACGTGCTAGCTAGAAGCGCTGCCGTTTTTTAATACGGTTCAGTCCTAGGTGCCATGTGCCCCCTTGCCCTGATTATCTGTTAGTCCCTGAGAACAGAGACTATATCTTCCCTCTCTGTAGTTTGGAGCCCGATCGAGTGCCTGGAACATGGGATTTATTCCATAAATGTTTTTTGAGCATGTAAGTGAAAGATATGCACTTAATATTCATTTGGGACTTACTTGCTATTGGTATTTTTGTTGGCTTCTTAGGTCTTAGACTTCTCGAAATCACTTTTAGTTTCAATCCCAGGCATGAAGATTTAATAGGCCCTTAATAAATAGCGTTTGGTTGCTTAAGGCTTTCCTTAATATTGTATGTTACCACTTATATTCTGTCACTATTACATTTCTTAAAATTATCCCGGAAGTGAAAGACAAACGCTTCTATTAAACCTTTAAAGCCAGGCTTGCTCCGAGAAACAGTATTGTGATAATCCTAGATAAATAGATAAATCCGCAAGTAGTCCTGCTGGGTAGCAGAAAAGTAGCTCAACGCTAGAGGTCCCTCTCTGCATATGATCCAGTGGCCCTTCCCAGGATCCTTGCCAACTTCGGTGGCTTCTGGCTTGGAACAAAAAGTGAGGAGCAGAGGAAATTTGAACCAGTAAATTCTTTGTGGCATCGCAAATTAGATCTTACACATCAGGCCTGCGTTGCCGAGGCTCTGGCGGACCCACAAGAAAAGTACTATTTTCTGCCCCCAAATCCTAGGCCCAGTTTAATTTTATTCTATTTATATCTGGCTCTTGAATTAGCCATGTGACTTTATTCAGCTCTTTTTATCTCATCCCCATCTGGGAGGCAATCTGGGTTTGGTTGCTAGTTTTACACTGAATTATCACGGTGGCATATAAGCAAGGAACGGTGTTCCCCCGTCCCTCATAGTGGCAAATGACAAAACTAGGACAGTGTGATAACGACTTGGGCATCCTTACTCAAGGGAAAACATGGATGGAGGAGAATGGAACCTCACAAGCGGTAGCACACTCTTCCCGGTAACCGTATCCATTCTCCCCTTTGAGAGTATTGATCTTCCCGAGGGATTGTGGACAAGAGCAAGTTTTAGAGTCTTAGAAGAGGCAATGTGGAAACAGGGCATGATAGACTAGGAGGTCAGGGATTTCCTCTTAAGGTAGCAGAAGGTGGCCAGCAGAAGGTGAGCTAGCTAAAGCTATGATAGAGGATTGTGATTGGTGTGCATCAGCTGTCCTTGACAGCTGTTTTCTGTAAGCCAGGCTCACTTGGGTTTAGATTTGCCATGTGGGCCAGGCCACTGGGGTGGCCTCCATTTTGTGGGGTCCAGTATATGAAATGAACTGTATCAATTCCCCCCTTTGAGAGTCTTGGTCAAAATTTAAGATATTAGTGCCACTCTGAGCTATCACTTTTTGTTGATGTTGGAGTCGGGTTGGATCCCCAACTGGAAATCATGGGTTCAGATATCAAGGTCTCTGTCCTTTAAGTGACCATTTTCTTCATCTTGTTTTTGGCATTCTAGGTGAAGGGAGATCATTTGTCTGGTCACCAGTGGCTGCACATATGCATATAAAACTTTTGAGAGAACACAGCGTATCAGGGAGACTATTCGAATGACCATAAACAGGATAATAGCCAATGTTTGGAGGGTATTCTGAAGCCACAGTGCCTGTGACCCAAACTAACTTAGATCAAATAGATCAAAGAAAGGCCCCTGTTGAAGGAGTTGCTTTTGTTTTTTTTTTTTTTTTTTAAATTTTTTTTTTTAACATTTATTTATTTTTGAGACAGAGAGAGACAGAGCATGAATGGGGAGGGTCAGAGAGAGGGAGACACAGAATCTGAAACAGGCTCCAGGCTCTGAGCTGTCAGCACAGAGCCTGACGCGGGGCTCGAACTCACGGATCGTGAGATCATGACCCGAGCCGAAGTCGGCCGCTCAACCGACTGAGCCACCCAGGCGCCCCCGAAGGAGTCGCTTTTGTAAGCCAAACGGCCTGTCCAGTGATCTCATTTAGCGGACTCTCAACCTCCCCAGATGTGTCACTCCAAGTGCAGTCAGACGTGTTGGCCACAGCACAGACACCCCTTTGCTCAGCTACAAGACAGTCAAAGGCTATCCTATTGTCAAAGACAACTCTGGCCAGAGAGTTTAGGGATTTTTGTTGGACAGCTATTACTGCAGCAAGAGATTCCACAATACCTTCAAGAGTTAAGGAGAGGTTCCTACTCATAGCCTCATAGATACTTACTCTGAGCCAGGGTAGTAGGGATCTGCCAAAGGAAGTGATTTTGGAACCATGAATGCCTCCTGGCAGTTCCCATTTGAGTCTGTGAAATGGGTTGAGAAGTGTAAGCCCATCACGAAGGTTTGGTTGTGGACCAACCTTCCAACCATTTCCATCTATTTAAACATTGAGCTGCCCATCAATGGGAGGTGGGGGGGAGATAGTCCTCCACAGATAAAGGTAAGCCCAGGAGGAGCACAGTGCCTAAAAGTGTCCCATGGTGGAGGCTGTTGAAACAGCGGAGTGCATGGCAACCAGCCGACGCTCTGAACTGGAAAGATTACAGGCCCTGGAGGCAAGTCCGATCGAAGGGTCTATAGGCCACAAGACGGCATTGTACCAGTTTCTCTTTCTGTTACAGAGACGGGATGGGAAGTTTCTCAAGTTCAGAGTTTTTAACTGGAAGCAGGGGCATTCACTTACAGGGGACAGGGTTGGGGGGTCTGACACTATAGAGAGTGGGCTTGGTGTGGACCGGGAAAACAGCCATTGGAAATCAGACAAAAGTGTGTAACAGGCAGAACAACAGGATCACCAGCATTATGGACTGACCGGGTGTTTGGTGGCAAACCCATCAAGCAGATAGGTTTCCCCCTCTCTGTGAGCTCCAGAAATGTGGGTGACAGCATTAATTTTCCAGGTGGTAGAAGGAGAAAGAACAGCAAAGCAGATACCAAAAGGAGAAGGGGTTTTGTGATGAGAGGGGAAGGGACCAGGATTCTTGTTCTAATGTCTTGGGTGGAAGGAGGCTACTTTGTGATTCCAGTGGATTCTCATCCTAGTGAGCCTGATTTTGAGGTCCCCTCCAGTGTTTGCACCAGACCCGGTGTCACGTGGGGCTTCTTCAGCTGCGAAATATGTACCTAAGTTTCAACGTCTTGTAATTTGGCAGGGAGTCAGGGCTCAGGAGCTCTTGGTAGCGTTCTTTCCATGAATGTCACTTTTGCAAAAGCATTACAGTGAAACAGTAACTGTCTGTAAATGACAAATGACTTAAAAATGCCCATGGTTAAAAATCTGAGGGAGATGGGGCACATGGGTGTCTCGGTCGGTTAAGTGGCCAACTCTTGATTTAGGCTCAGGTCATGATCTCATGATTCATGAGATTGAGTCCTGCATCAGGCTCTAGGCTGACAGCATGGAGCCTGCTTGGGATTCTCTCTCTTCCTGTCTCTCTGCCCTTCCTACACACACACTCTCTCTCAAAAGAAATAAATACGCTTAAAAAAAGGTAAACTTTATTAAAAAAAATCTGAGGGAATTCATTTGATAAGGAAGTGTAGTTATTTCTGTGGCATAAAATAATTTAGGGTAATAGTTGGACAGTAAGAATATTGACAAATTTCTAGACTTTAACCAATTTTTGGAATACCCATATTAGGAACATATATCCAAACGCATGTAACCTAAAGTTTATCATCACTTCTTATTTGACAATGCTACCAATGAAATTTAACATACCAGATAAATTTAATTAGTTTGACATCTCTCCTTTACAAGGTGAGAGGCAAATCCTTTGACATTTTCCAGGGACTCTCTGGGATATCTCAAAGTTACTTTGAGGTCGAAAGACTCCATTCAGAATTTGGTTTGGCGAAGCTATCAAATGGCAGAAGGTTTGAACATTTGACTAAATAGGATCACAGATCATTAGAAAGTAATACTTAATTGCCTATTTAATCAAAGTGACAGTAGAAGATGTTAGAGGCAAATGCAGAAGGTTACGTAGTGATGAACAAAACTCAGCTCCTTTAATATTGAGAAGATTGGATTTTGTTAAGTAATCCCACCTAAGAAAGACAATATGAAGCCCAGTCAATTATTTTGCTAAGACACAAAATATTTGTTGTCCAAGTAGATTACTCAAAAGGTTAAAAAAAAAAAAAAAAAACTTTCACAATCTCTTATGCAGAACAGACCAATAGTTCAATAGTTCAATAATTCAAGAACTTTGTCCTTTTAACAGAGAGAAAACCAAATTCTAATTTTGTTCCAGTGTACTTTTTATATTAAACTTGTTTCTAAAAACTTAAATAAATCCATTCCAACCTTAGCCAGCTTAGCCACACCTAGCATTCCTTTCCCAAGATTCCTTTCTCGTAAATACTTTACAGTTTATTTTTAATATCCATTCAAGTTTGTCTTCATTTTCCCCTCTTTTTCTCATTCTGGATCAGTAATTTTACTTTAGCACAAAATTACTCTCTTTTCCCCTTAACAAAAAACACATACCCATACCTCAGACATTTTCTTACCAAAAACACATCTTACTTTCCTTGCATAAAGTTGCTAACTTTATTTTTTCTAGTAGTTTTAATTACATATATTGATGAGAATTCTTAACCCTTAGAATCATTAATTTCTAGTGAAAACCAGAAAGTAAGCACTTATATAGACTGTCAAACTACAATTCTGTTTATTGGCAAATTGGTATATATATAATTTCTAGAAGTACATTCTTGTAGTAAATTTTTCAATGTGGCATAAAACATGTTTATGAATAGACTCAAATATCTTTAGTTCCTCTGTAAAAGGAAACCAAAAAGTGGATAAACCTATGTTTTGTAATTAATGTTTCAGTATTTTATCTTATGTGGAAATGATCTAGATATTCAATGAATATTCATTATTTAACTTATTTCAGTATAGAGGTGCCCGGGTGGCTCAGTTGGTTAAGCATCCAGCTTCAGCTCAGGTCATGATCTTGGTGTTCGTGAGTTTGAACCCCACATTGGGCTCTGTGCTGACAGCTCAGAGCCTGGAGCCTGCTTCAGATTCTGTGTCTCCCTCTCTTTCTGCCCCATCCCTGCTCAGGCTCTGTCTCTCTCTGTCTCTCTCAAAAATAAACAAACATTAAAAAAATTTTTTTAATGAATTCATTTCAGTATAACTTTAAGGTTTCAAGTTACCGTATTTTTAAAGTAGACATCCCAAGAGCGTAATTATTGCTGAAAAGTTTATAAACTTTGTATCTTACTTATATCTATTTGATTTACTTGTTCTTAACAGTTATGTTTAGATTACCCATGAAAGACTCATGAGACATTAAACAGCTAAACACTTTAACTCATCTTTCTTGCTGACAAATTTTGTTAACAGAGATAACATGAACTTATTTGATTGTTAGTTAACCTACAATAAAAGTATCATGCAGGATTATATTTAATATTGATAGCTCTAAAGACATGCTTGTTTTAATTAAACTAACAAACTAGCTCTTATTTACTGAAGATTATACTAGACCATGTGAACTTGAACATTGGCATTAGTTTCTACATTTCTAAGAGTATACTTGATTTTTTTTTTTTTTAAGTAGGCTTCATGCCCACTGTGGAGCCCAATGTGGGGCTTGAACTCATGACTCTGAGACCAAGACCTGAGCTTAACTGACTAAGCCACCCTGGTGCCCTGAGTGTATACTTAATTTATATAAATGTTTAATTTCTTTAAGCTAATCAAATAGAATTCTTTGCAAATTAACTTTGACAATAGCGGGTAGAAGAAAAATCACATGTTTATAACATACATAGATAGACATACATAAGTAGGCAAATGAAAATAGATCTGATAGCCTTGTTTTAAATTTTTAACCCTGAGACAGGTACGATAATGTAAAACTCACTAATTTATAAAACAATGGTTGGATCCAAATTGTGTTCCTAGCAAATAGAATAAATTAAGCTTATTTGCTCAGATGGCTTCAACTTTATAAGGATTTTTCATTTGCCAAGTTTTCAAATTGCCTTTTCCTTTTCTTCTCTTTTTTCCTTCCCATAAGAATTACCTCCCTGAAGTTTGCATTTCAAAAAGATGGTCCTCAGTTCCTGGAGAAAACTGGGTAGAAGATTTACATCTCAAAGGCACAGGGAAATAACACAAACCCCTCCAAGAAGGATTTTGTTTCCTAAACTCAGAATTTTATAACATCTCCAAGCCTTTAGAGATGAATTGGGGAGGTTTTGGGATTGGTAAAAAGCATAGGTGGGCTTTGAATGAGCTGAATTTTAATCTTAAGGTGATGCAGTAAGATAAAGACAGTTATTTTTAATTTCTCAGGATTGGGTTGTCATCTGAGTGACATCACAGGTGGACCCACCGACTCCACATTTAATCTTTAGTTTGCTTCTTTATATCAGAGAGAAGATCTTCAAGTAAGATGGAAATCAAAACATTACTATGTTCTCGATTTAGAGCTGTTTGTCTTTGGAATGTTGTTTTCGTTTTGTTTTGTTTTTTGGTTTTTGTTTTGTTTTTTTTTTTTTTTCCTTCTGGGTGAGTACATAGCTTAATTTAGCTTAGGGGAAGAAGATGTAAAAAAAGTTCCTATTAGGCTCTGATTATCAGCTTTCAATCTGACCAATTTCTGACCATAGAGCTATTTAAAAATCCTTTCAAATATCTTGTCAGGTTTCACCCAAAACAAATGTCAATATTTCTGGCAGTATTGAGCAACCCCTTGGATGCAAGAGGCATCCTCAGAGAGGGTGCACAAGTTCGTACCTTCTCGAGATCCAGAGACGCTGCCCAAGATCACCTGAAGAAAGAAAGATTTAGACAATTCCCCCAAGAACCAGAAAGAGTTGAGAGGACGCCAGCCACAAATGGAGAAAAATCCACATTTCTGTTTGGCCAAATCTAGCCGCAGGCGGGCTGTGACCCACATTTTTGTCTGGTCTTATATTTGGAGCCCCCAACGTGATGTTTGCCAAGCCAAGTTCTCAGGACACAACACGAGACAAACCAGAAGGCAACAGTGTTCCTGGGAGAGAAAGGATCAATAGCCAGTGGGTCTGAATTTGGAAGGGAAGGGATGTGAAATTTTACCTTCCTCTTCACTGGGTACAGCAGAGGTTTGAGAGAGCTGGCTCTCGTAAGGATTCTCACCCTTTGCCCACTTCTGCCAGTTTTCCCAGGATCTCGCCTATAGGGTCTGGAGCAAGTGAGGGATAGAGCGGAGAGTGTGGCCCTGGTATCTACCAGAATTTGGCAAGGTTTTCCATTAATTTTAATTTGAGTTTCCCCTTGGCTGTGTAAGGGAATAACTGGTAGCAGTTAAAAGAGAATCCCTTGGAGTCCTCTCAGTCTGAGAAGGGCTCTTATGGGGCCCCTCCATTGAGTGTAGATATGGGGTGCCTGTAAGACCACTAACTGGGCGGACTTCTAACTACAGTCATGTATCTCTGCAGAGTAGAAAGACAGTTGAGATAGAGGATTAGTAGTCTGTAAGTACTCAGGCAAAGGAGGATAAAGGGGGGTTGGGAGTCACATCGGCCCTATGGTCTTTGGTTTTAGATACCTCTTGTGTCTTTAATTTTTCATTAGCTTTTTGCAATGAGTTTTTCCATGAAGCTATTTTGGAATTTTGAAGCCTTTTGGAAACTTCTTCATGCCAATTAAAATAGGTACCCCATTCTGTTGTTGATTTGGGAACAATTTGTAATTTTTCCCCAGTACTTAAGGGGCCACTTCCCCCCATACAAAACTAATCACAGCAAAATTTTACATTCTTCCATCAAATTAAAAAGGTAATCAAGGTCATGTTTCAGGCCATGAAAAATAATGTAAAGACCTAATTTAGGATTTGACAACCTGAGAGGATTTTACTCTGTATCCAATGTCTCCTTTTATAGATAGGGAAATTGAGCCCCAGGGTGGTTCAACGGATTCTCTAAGTCCATATAGTCAACTGGGTTAGAAGGCTTCAAAGGATAGAACTAAGATCAAAATTAAGAACTAGGTCTCCTGATCTCTAGGAAATTGCTCTACACTGAGAAAGAATGACTTGACAGCTATTTGTGTGGATTCTTTTATAGATTCAGATTCTTTCTGAACCAAGTTTCTTTCTACTATTTTCAGCAAAAGATAAAGTTTTTTATTTTATTTTTTAATGTTTGTTTATTTATTTATTTATTTATAATGTTTATTTTTGGGAGATAGAGCAACAGAATGGGGGAGGGGCAGAGGGAAGGGAGACACAGAACCTGAAACAGGCTCCAGGCTCTGAGCCTATCAGCACGGAGCCCCACATGGGGCTCGAACCCACAAAGCGCAGGCTTATGACCCGGGCCGAAGTCGGATCCTCAATGGATAAGTTTTTTAAATCACTGGCCACTCTCTGATTCATTCTCTCTGTCTCAGCATCACTATTAAGAAAATTTTTATTTTAATTTGAAAACATCCCTAAGCTAAGTAGAATTATTTAAGAGAATAAGTTACATTAATTTCATTGGTATTCTTGAAAAAAGGTAGAAAACCTTTTTAGTGAATAAAGTGACGATGTAAACCGATGAGGCACTGGACAATGTCAGTGTCAAAATAAAAGACAAATATACAGATGGAAAGAGAAGAAAAGAGAGAAAAAAGAAAGCAGAATAGAAATCTCACAGAATATTTTATTTCTCATTTTTGAAAAATGTTTGGAGGAAAATTTTAAGAAAGTAGAGTGAAATGAATCAATCTATAAAGCAGGAAACAACCAAAAACCGAGCAGTATTTTGACTTCAACCCACTCAGACCAGCGGGGCCAGAATGTCTTTATTGCCAAAAAGCAGCTGGTGTCTGAGTATAACCACCACTGCCCTTTTTAAAAAATTGGGGTATAATTGACATATAATATTGTATTAATTTCGGGTGTACAACATAGTTATTCAGTATTTGGATACACAGCAAAATTATCACCACAATACATCTACTTAGCATCTGTCATCATACATAGTTACAAAAAATTTTTTTTCTAATGGGAACTTTTAAGATCTCTTTTAGGAACTTTCGAACATGCGATACAGTATTATTAACTATAGTTGCCATGCTGTACATTACATGCCCATCACTTACTTATTTTATAACTGGGAAGTTTGTACCCTTCACCCATTCCATCCCTGATTCCTGCCTCTGGCAGCCAGTGATCTGTTCTCTGTGTTTATGAACTTGTTTTTTCTTTTTCTTTTTTTTAAGATTCTACTTATAAGGGAGATCATATGGTATTTGTCTGACTTATTTCATTTAGCATAATACCTTCAAGGTCCATTCATGTTGTTGCAAATGGCAAAATCTCATTCTCTTTTTATGGCTAAATAATATTCAATATATATTGAATAATATTTATATATTATGTAATATTCAAAATACTGTGCAAATATACCGCATTTTCTTTATCCACTTATCCACTGATGGACACTTAAGTTTTCCATGTTTGGCTATCATAAATAATGCTGCAGTGAACATGGGGGTGCATATATCTTTTTGACTTGGTGTTTTTGTTTTCTTTGCATAAATACCCAGAAGTGAAATTGCTGGGTCGTATGGTAATTCTATTTTTAATTTGTTGAGGCACCTCCATACTGTTTCCATAGTGGCTGCACCAATTTACATCCCCACCAGCAGTGCATAAGGGTTTACCCTTCTCTACATCCTTGCCAACACTTATTTCTTGGTCTTTTTGAGAACAGCCATTCTAACAGGTGTGAGGTGATACCTCATTGTGGTTTTGATTTGCATTTCCTTGATGGTCATCTTTTCAAATGCCTGATGGCCATCTGGATGTTTTGTTTTTGTTTCATTTTGTTCTTTTGAATAACATCTATTCAGATCTTCTCATTTAAAAAAAATTTTTTTTAATATTCGTTTGAGAGAGAGAGAAAGACAGAGTGTGACTGGGGGAGGTGCAGAGAGAGAGGGAGACACGGAATCCGAAGCAGGCTCCGGGTTCTGAGCTGTCAGCACAGAGCCCAATGTGGGGCTTGAACCCACGGACCATGAGATCATGACCTGAGCTGAAGTCAGATGCTTAACCAACTGAGCTTCCCAGGTGCCCCTCTTCTGCCCATTTTTATTGGGATTATTTATTTTTTTAATATTGAGTTGTATGGTTTCTTTATATATTTTAGATATTAACCCTTATCAGATGTATGATTTGCAAATATTTCCTCCCATTCAGTAGGTTTTAAATGTACTTCTGAAATGAACGTGTCTAATTAGAACATTCCCCATAATAGCCATTATAATTCTGCTAAGATTTTGCATTTTGTAGATCTGTACAACTTCAGGACCACAGTTCTTAGACATAAAATAAGCAGTTGTGCTCAAAGGTGACACATTTAATTCTTTGAAACTTGGGGACCTCATTTCTTTAGCCAAGCCTTGGGTCTCTTGGAGCCAATTTAATACGTAAGGGGATGTGCCCTTGAGTTAAGGATTTTGTGGTGTTTTAGAGTGTACCCTGTTGCACAAAGACTTTCTTGAGATTGGCGGGTAACCTACTGTCAATGTAACCCATTTCATGAGCAATTTATTCTAGCACAGAGACCTTAAAGTTAGGTGGCAAACACTCTAACAGCTTTTAAGTTGTTGACCCATGCCCACCAATTCTGCAGCTGTGGCTGTCAGACTCCCATGAGCAATAGATCTATTATTTCTTTCACAAGAAGATTTCTTTATAGTGGTGGATGCCCTCGTGGCTATTAATAGTCCTGACTTAGGCCTACTTAGATTTTGACATGGTCAAAAATGTCCAGATTTCTCCTCTAAATTTATTTCTCCAAGTCCCCCAACAGTTTATGCTGTGATCTTAGCCTCAAGTCTCTGTGAGTCCTCTGATGGCTGCCATCTTGTTTTCTTAGACCGAGGGGTATCCATGATTTTCCGTGTTGAAAGAATCCTCTCTAATTCAACTAGATTTACTGTTTGTGGCTGCCTGTGCACAGTTTCTGAGATCTGTGAGGACCTCTTGAAGGCATTTACCTGGTAGATGAGATTCAACACAAACCCAATGTTGTGAGTTCACTACATCTCACCTGGAAAATCTGGAGTTGGAAGGATTAAGACAAACTCAAGGAGCTCAGAATACAAATTAAACAGAGCTCGATCTAAGAGAAGCTTTTGGGAGATCCTGGAAAGCAGCCTAAAAGGCAGAGAATCAAACGGGCTTTGTAGGTACCTTCACCTGTATCTAAGAGCGGTCCCTGGGAACTTCAGCAGCCGTTTCTGAGTCCCATCTTGTCACCAAAACTGTCCAGTGACAAGACTAAGACAATTAGTAATGAGTTTGATGTCCTTTATTCAAGGCAAAACAGTCCATGGATGGGGGAGTACAGTGCCTCACGAACAACAGAACATGCTCCTGAGGGATTCGGGGCAAGAACAAGTCGTATGAAGTGTTAGGAAAGGGCGTGACAGGCTAACAGGTCCTATCTTCTACAGCAAGGTGAGCTAGCCAAAAGCTGAGTCACAGGAGTGAGACTGGTGTATGTTAGCTTTCCTTGACAGGTGTTTCCCATAAGTGAAAGCTGACTTAGGTTTAGGTTTGTGATGTGAGCCAGCCCACTTGGGTGGCGGGTGAGGGAAGGAAAGCTCCATTTTGTGGGTCCCGACATACAAGTTAACTTTCTTAGACAGGAAGGATATAGGAATAAACTCAAGGGTTGCCAGGGTCTCATAGCTCAGGCTGTGCCTTATCCAGGGCTGGTTTCACACCTTAAGAGTCAGGGCTCCTCACAGCCATGGAACACTTCATTATTAAAAAAAAATGTTGTTTGAAATGTTTATTCATTTTTGAGAGGGGGGGGATGGGTAGGGGCAGAGAGAGAGGGAGACACAGAATCCGAAACAGGCTCCAGGCTCCGAGTTGTCAGCACAGAACCTGACGAGGGGCTCGAACCTACGAACCGTGAGATCGGGGCCTGAGCCGAAGTCAGATGCTTAACTGACTGAGCCACCCAACTGCCCCTGCACCTTCCTTACTGACATACAACTGTATGTGCTGCAGAGGAGAATCAAGGAAAGAATGCTTATTCTTTCCACCAAGGATCAATGACTCATAACAAGAAACCTGTAGAGGAGCACACGAAAAGGATAAACACTGCTTTGAAACGATGGATACGTTGGAACTTACGTTATAAAGTAAAGACTAGAAAGACGACTTTCAAGGAAAGAAGAAAATTAAGTTTCAGGTTTTTGCCTCAGTGCTGATGGAGTCAGTAAGGAAGAGAAGGCAAAGGTGAAGAAGAAAGGGTTCCCTGGAGCCTCCTTGTTGCTAAAGCAAACACAGCTTTTTCAGGACTGACTTTGTATGATCTCCTAGTTGCACCACTGCAGGCCTGGGAAAGAGGCGGCCCCCTTCTCTATCTGTACCACAAGGGGCATTCACCCCCCTTTTCCCTGTGTGCACCTGCCCCTTGGCACTGTGTCCCCGGTGATGCACACGGGCAGCGCGGGCTACCCTGCAGAGCCCAGAACTGGGGAAGAAGTTAGTGGCAGCCCTTCATGTGGGCTCTGGGCAATCTGATCATGGAATTCTGGGGCCTAGAAGTTGCGAGGAGCTATGGTCGCTGATGGGGTGATATCCTCTCAGCCTTGTGGTCCCCTGTCTCAGGGCCTGGACCCTGACTGTCCAGGTCTAAAGGTGATCTCAAGGTCTCCATTCTTTTCTGGTTCTACGTTCAGTGCTCCCTGACCTCAAGCCTTCCCAGCTCAGGGCCAGGGAATATCCCATGACTGACCTAACCACATCCGGTGGCTGAGTTCTTAAAGATTTTTGCCAAATCCGGTGGCTTTGGGCTTGGCACGATACGTGTCACTAAGGAAATATAAATCAGCAAATATTTGGTCAAGGCGAGCTTTCTTCTCATGGAGAGTTGAGAAGGGGTGGGAAGTGTTAGAAAATTATACATCTTTTCAATGCAATTCTGTATCCAGGCAAAACTCATTTTACTGCACTTTGCAGATGTAGCGGCAAGGGAGGGTCACCCCAAGATGAGCCACTTTGGCATGAAGGTTATTTTGAGTTAAAAAGCAATCAAAACCCAACAGATTCAGGAAAAACTCTTCCCCTCTTCCCCCACAACTGCCTAAAAACAATTTAGAGGACCTGCTCCGGGAAGAGAGCGATCACCATAGATAGCGACATTTTGATAGAAACCAGGTATGCTGGGCAGGGAGAAGCCTAGCATGGCCGCTGATCTAAGTCCTCTCTTTGTCCCATGGGTTGTGAGTGGCCCAGCAAACATTCGTTTGCCAAACACTTGCTCTTTTTCAACTACCTATGAATTGCATTTCTTCCCTTTAAGTCCCAGGCCCCTATTTCCTTCCCCTTAGATCAGAATAGCTTATATATCTTGTTTTACCTGTCTTTGAAATTTCCAGGTCTGTGTGGATTGTGGATTCCCTGAATGTATACTATTTTTTTTAAGCTTATTTATTTTGAGGAGGGAGTGAAGGGCAGAGAAAGAGAGAGAGAGAGAGAGAGAGAGAGAGACAGACGGAGAAAGACAAGGGGACAGAGGATCCAGAAGGGGTTCTACATTGACAACAGCAAGCCCAATGCAGAATCCCAAGCAGGTTCCGTGCTGTCAGCGCGGATCCTGACACGGGGCTTGAACCCACCAATGGTGAGATCTGAGCCAAAATCAAGAGTTGGATGTTTCACCGACTGAGCCACCCAGGAGCTACCCACCCCCCCCCCCCGCCCCGCACTCCTTTGTGCCTTATGTATGCTATTAAATTTGATTTTCTTCTGTTAATCTGTGCCAATTTGATTCTTAGTCCAGCTAGAAGGACCTTGAAGGGGGACAGGAATTTTTGCTCCCTGACACAGATTCTGTGTTCTTTCACAAACAGAAGTTTTGTGGCATTGTGCAACCCTGCATTGTGCAAGTTTATTGGTGCCATTTTCCCAACAGTATTTGCTCTATTTGTGTCTCTGTGTCACATTTTAGTAATTCTCACAACATTTCAAACTTTTTCATGATTACACGTGTTATGGTGATCTGTGATTAGTGATTACTAATCCTTCACTGAAAGCTTGGATGATGGCTAACATTTTTTTAACAATATTTTGGACATTAAGGTACGTGCATTCTTTTTTTAGACACAGTGCTATCGCACAATTAATAAACTACAGTATAGTGTAAACATAAATTTTTTTATGCACTGGAAAAGCAAAAACTTCATTTGACTTTCTTTATTGCGACACTTGCTTTACCGGGGTGGTCTGGAACTGAACCCGCGGCGTCTCTGAGGTGTGCCAGTATATCACCAGTGCCCTGGCTTGTTCCAGAGGGATTCTTGACTACTTTCAAACCAGGCTACATCAAGAGAATGCTGAGGGTCTGCAAGTGGAATTTAGAACCCCCTTGAAGCCAAACCCCTTTGCCTGGAGTGTGGCCAACCAAATTACAAAGGGTCAGGGTGGGGGTGACGCCACAGACACAGCCTCTCATTGGGAATGACGTTACATTTCTGACGCCTTAGTTTCAAAGGCTGTGTGTCAGATTATAGACGTGTTAGTTTGCCACCCTGGAATTCTGCTTGGGGTCTTGGCAGAGTCTCTTAGCTGGCTGTGACCTGGCCACAAACTGGGAGGAAGTTAATGTGTTTCACATGTTATTGGCAACCCTGGGCCCTCCTACAGTAGTGAAATAACTCAGGAAATTCTTTTGCTGACTCCTTACTGTTTTTACTTTCCCTACAGAGACACAACTCAGGGGCCTCTGTGATTTCCAAATCAATGAGCAAGAACACCTGTGAATTGCTAATGGCTTGAAACTTTGGGGAAAGAAAGCTCCAAATGTGACAGTGGCATTCTGATTAATTTAGGGAGGGGAAAGGTGCAACCTTGGATCCAGAACGAGCTGGATTTTCCCAGCATCTTGTACCTTGTTTGGTTATGAACACGTACAACCTCCTATGAGGTGCGCAGATTCTGAAATGGAATCCAATTAACCTTTTGCAGAGTTTCAGCTAGGAGGCTGTAAAGCACATTTGTTTCCCCTAATTCTGCTGTTGTCATGATGCTAATCGATGATAGCACATTGAGGGACCTAACAGTCATTGCATTTTTATAGTCTGGCAATTAACTTCTCCATTTTCCTGCAGGCTGGAAGGCTGGAATCCCAAGGCAGGGTTCTCCCTCACAGCTTCCCTTGCTTCTGAGCTGTGTGTTTGGCAGGTGCTGGGAAAGCCCACCATACTCTCCCCTCACTGGGATTATAGCAGAGCAACAATTAAGCCTCAGTAAGAAGAATGTTGGCTTCAAAACATTACAAACTCTTTTTATATGGAATGCTTATATTTTGGAATCATAGAGCCTCTACTGTGCCGGTAATTTGAAAAAAGGGCTCCTGGGTGGCTCAGTTGGTTGAGTGTCTGACTTTTGATTTTGGCTCACGTCATGATCTCAGAGTGGTAGGATCGAGCCCCACGTCTGGCTCAAGGTTGAACATGAAGGCTGCTTTGGATTCTCTGTTTCCCTTTGCCCCTCCCCCACTCGTGCACACACTGTCTCTCTCTCTCTCTCTCTCTCTCTCTCTCTTTCTCTTTCTAAAATTAAAAAAAAATCATTTCTGAGAGATTAGGGTATTCTGGTTATAAATTGCTATGTTGCAAATTACGCCAAAAACTTTAGTAGCTTAAAACAAAAATATTCATGTATCACCACTGTACTGGTGTGCTGGGCGGCCATAACAAAGTACTGCAGACTGGTGGGTGAAACGAAGACATTTTTTTTATGTGTGTGGTTCTTGAGGCTGGAAGTCAGAGATCAAGGCATAGGCAGGGTTGGTTTCTTCTGAGGCTCCTCTCCCTGGCTCTTCAGTGGCCATCTTCTCCCTGTATCCTCACATGGCCAGTCTCCTCTCCACTTGTCAATGTCTTAATCTCCTCTCCTTATAAGGACACTAGTCATACTGGATTAGGGTCCACCACAATGGCCTCATGTTAACTTAATTACCTCTTTAAAGGCCCTGTCTCCAAATACAGGCATATTCTTTTTTTTTTTTTTTTTAATGTTTATTTTTGAGAGGGAAAGAGAGAGAGAGAGAGAGACAGCATGAGCCGGGGAGAGGCAGAGAGAGAGGGAGACATAGAATCTGAAGCAGGCTTCAGGCTCTGAGCTGTCAGCACAGAGCCTGACATGGGGCTCAAACTCATGAACCGCAAGACCATGACCTGAGCCAAAGTTGGACACAACTGGCTGAGGCACCAGATGCCCCAAAATACAGGCATATTTTCAGGTACTGGGATTTGGGGATTCCACCTGTGAATTTGGGGAGAACACAATTTAGCCTGTAACAGTCATGCGTCTACCATTTGGACAGAAGTCAGTAGAGACGACTCATTTGTGCTCCACAACATCTGGGGCATCAGCAGGGATGACTAGAACAGCTGAGGCTGTCCAGGATCTCTCTCTTCATTGGCTCTCTCCCTATGTGCCTTTCCATTACTGGCTGCTTCAGGATGGCTGACTCCTTACTTACTTGCTGGGTCTGGGATTCAAGAAATTGAGGGAGAAGATGCTGCGAGACCTTTTACAACCCGGTCTTAGAGGTCAGTGTTAGTACTCCTTTAGTCCAGGGGGTCACACAGGGCCAGCTCCAATTCAACATGAAAAGGGTTTGGTAAGCATGTGAATACTGGGAGGTCTGAATCATTGGGATGCCGTCTTGGAGGCTGGCTCCCACGGGAAAGAATATGGGTCTAACACACAGAGCTGAAAGGAAGGTAGACTCTTGGGACAGACAAGATGATCATGAGTCCGGTCATGGCAAAGGGAGAAGGGAGAGATTTGAGGAATGTTTTAGAATTAAAATTGAGGGGCGCCTGGGTGGCTCAGTTGGTTAAGTGTCCGACTCTTGATTTGGGGTCAGGTCATGATCTCAGGGTCATGAGATTGAGCCCTGTGTGCTTGGGATTCTTTCTCTCCTTCTCTCTCTGCCCCTCCCTTCCCCTCCCCTCCCTTGCTCTCTCTCTCTCTCTCAAAACAAATGACTAAACTTAAAAAAAAAGCGCATTTTTCAAAAAAAAATGTACAGGGCTTTGCCACTGGCTTGAGTATGAGTGTGTGTGTGTGTGTGTGTGTGTGTGTGTGTGTGTGTTAGGGGACATCATATCAACAAAATCTCCATGGAACACTTGGGGCCAGATTGGTCTCAATCTTTAAATTACCCTAGGACCCCAGAGATCTCTAGCTATGGAGAAAAGAACCTTAGTGCTGTGACAATGACCCCTTGGTAGGGTTTTCAGGAGGATTAAATGAGGCTTATTTCATTCCTATGAAGGGCCTGATAGCTGGTAAGTGATAAACTGAAGTTCATTTCTTTCCCTTTATGGTCTTATGATAATTTATGGCCTTAAAAATTTTTCTTAAAAAAATAAGGTTTTAAAAATAGTAATTCCACTTCCTTAGTAATTTCAGAAAGTTTATTTCTGGCTTAGGCAGTTTCTAACTCTGTGTAATAGATGAACCAAGGCACTATAGTTTAGCAGGGTGTCAAGCCAACAGTCACCCCAAAGGTATTTGAAAACCAACTTGTGAAAAATCTTTCCATGATTATAGCAACTGTATTTTTTTTTTTTTTTAGTTGGCTGGGAAACAAGTCCCAAGAAAGTGCATAAAATGGTTCCCAGAGAAACGATAAAATCCATAGGGAAAGACGTCAAGAGGCTATTCTTCCGACTTGCCCACAAAAAAGAATAAACACTATGGTCTGCCCTGAATCCAAAGCACAGCTTTTGGAAAATAAAGATTTATGATCTGGGTATAAATGGTGATGAATCACTTGGCGATACATGTTTTCTGGCACAACCTGTCAAAAGTAACGAGCCGTAGTCTGTTCCAGAGTTCATCTGTTTGTAAGTGTTCCCTGTAAAATATGGAAGAGAGTGGAACACAATTTGTCTGAGTCTTTGTGCGACTCTCGTCCAATTACTGCACTTCTGTCCCTGTCACCAGTGAAAATAAATGGGCTGATAATTACAGCCTCAGATAGTCTCATAGCCTGCATTTCCCTGAGCTTCACCAGTCTGTGTGTCTAATGGGGTCACATTATAAGGCATAACTCAGATTTTATTATGTCCTACCGATGCCCCCTTGCCCCTCTGCTCCCCCCGCCCACACTGACCTCCGTTTCAGTGCAAGGTTCTCCCCTTCTCCCTGGGGTGTGCCATACTTGCCCTTGGATTAAGTCTGCTCCTTGGATACCGTCTCTGTTCTGGGCATGCAGTGTCCTCCTGGGTGCATCTGAGGTCCTACTATTTTTGCTGGGCATTATGGTCTTCCTTTGTTACCATCACATCTTTTCCTGGGTACTGCCCCTAATTCCTGGGACCCTCCTGGTGCCAAAGCTGTGTGGTGGTCTGTGGCAAGACAGGCTAGAACCAACACCTCTCTCTTTGTTATTGTGTGGGGTGTGTGTGTGTGTGTGTGTGTGTGTGTGTGTCTTTAATCTATAATGCTTGCAACATAAAGGTTTACAAATATATTAATGAAAAAGGCTATCTGGTTTGACTTGTAGCCTTCTTTCTCCCTCAGACCCAAGTAAGAGCCAGTGTGCCCCTCCTAGAACCCTTGCTTTCCATGCCTGGCTCCTTCTCCCCCCCACCCCCCACTCCAGAATGAATTCTCTCCCGGGAAATGCTTCAGTACCCAGTGCAAATAGTGAGTCTGTCTTGCCAGGTCACCATATAGGTTCAACAAATATAAACCCCAGATCAAGCTGGGACCTGCATACATTTTCTTTTTAATGAAATATTTGTAGTTCTTTTGTGAAGGTTTTCATGGTTACCCATGAATCCCTTCTTGGGAGGTGGAGGAAGGAGCCATGTGAAAAGTGGGGCACTATAGCACTTCTCCAGGCTGGCTCCCAGGGCGTGCTTGACCATTTCGTGAGACCTTGACCCTGGCTACGTTGCTCTGTCTGTCCAATAGGTAGTGGACACCACTCGTTCTCTTTGATCTCTAACTGGCTCTGTTAGCAATGCTGTGTCCTAGGAAAGCCACTGTGAACAATCACAGGTATGACATTCCTGCTGGCTGTTCGGAGGAACAATGAGGACAGAAGGATGCCTGTTTGGCATATTCTGATTTTTATTGCTTCTATTTTTAAAAGAATATTAGTGTTTATTATTTTTTTTGAGAGAGAGAGGGAGAGAGAGAGGGAGAGAGAGAACAAACATGCGGCACAAGTAGAGGAGGGGCAGGGAGCAAGGGAGACACAGAATCCGAAGCAGGCTCCAAGCTTTCAGCACAGAGCCTGACATGGGGCTTGAAATCAGGAACTGCAAGATCATGACCTGAGCCAAAGTTGGAGGCTTAACTGACTGAGCCACCCAGGCGCCCCTGATTTTTAATGCTTTTAAATCAATTTTGTTTACGTATCTAACTTCAGATAATGGTCTTTTTTTTTTTTTTTTAATTATGGATAGGGAAATTGAGAAAAAAAAATCCAGGAAGTTAAGAAAAACCTCTGAGCCCTTCCAGGGCGTCTTTCTCCTAATCTTCAGTGACCTGCCCTGGAAATGAACTTGCAGCAGGGCTTGAAAATGGAGAAGACGTTAGTACCAAAGCAGACCGATGCTCCCTTCTAAAGTTTGGGCCCCATTCCAGGGTTTCAGCACACATGGTCTGTCTTCTTCCAGGATGACTTCATGACATACTGTTGATTTTCACGAGCCATGAAGGACACCAGTCCAGGTCACAGATGGCTGGTCCTAGTGAGTCACACTTGCAGTTCCAAAGATCTCTCTCTGAGAGCATGATTGATGGGAGCTTAGGGAAGACGGCACTTAACACTTCCAGAGGTGACCATGGAGCCACTCAACTGAGCTGAGATTAAAAAAAAAAAAAATCTCATGAACCATGTTACAATAGCAGTAACAGGGATTTGAAAAAATAAGCACCCAGAATCCCAATATACCAATAAATAGCTATTTTATTTTTTCTGTGTTTACCTAAAGTATAAGAAGCAAAAAAAAAAAAAGTATTAAAAAGAAGGGGGAGGCTTTGAGTGAATGTACAAAATTGACTAAATATACATGTAAAGAGAGCTACTTGGGTAAAAGCTATAGTTGCTATTGGATACCCCTAATTTATTAAAAAGGCTTTAAAAAGCCAAAATGGGAGAAAGCTGTATTATTTTCACATATCCTGCCTGAGTTCCCTTTTGTCTAAGAGGAAGAGGTATCTGAATGCCTTTTATTTTTAAAAGAAACCAATCAGTTTATTGCTTGTTAAGAACTTTTTACTAATGATAAAAGTAATATACACTATGGCAGAAAATCAGTAAAAATAATAAGAAAGTAAAAATCACTAGTGATTTCACCACTAGGGACAATAGCTGTATTTTGTTTATTATTTTTTTAATAGTGTCTTCTCTGTGCATGTATGTGTACTTTAGAAACTGAATTTGGTTGGTCATGCTCTCCTGACAATGTTTATTTCTGCTATTTTTACTTACTGTTATATGTACAGCGTCTCTTCAGTGCCGTTAAATATTACTTGAGGGCATCATGTTAAATGGCTGTATCAGCATCCATCCCAGAGACTTCTATCACTGAACATTTGATCCAACGTTTTTCATAATCACTTCAGTGAACAAGTTTGTACATTGACCTTTGCTTGGATTTCAGGAAAATTCCTTAGGGAAGATGCTTAGAAAACATCCTGCCATTAGCATGAACAGTGACATTCTTTGTTTCATACTTTTTATTATCGTTTTGGTGGTTATTTTAGGTTTTACAACATAATCTTTGACTTCTCAAAGCCTAATTAATATTTGGTGATTTTGCCTTTCTTTGGGTAAGACAAGGTCCTTATAACACTTTCCAGCTTATAGGTGATCATGGTATCCTATATGAATTCTCTATTTTCTATCCCACAAAACTTTTTTTGGGTTTATAACTTGTCAAAAGTTACTCATATTTACTCACAGATTTACCCTTCTCTTAAAAAAAACTTTTTTTAATGTCTATTTTTGAAGGAGAGAGATACAGAGTGTGGGGGGGGGGGTGGTCGGCAGAGAGAGAAGGAGACATAGAATCTGAAGCAGGTTCCGGGCTCCAAGCTGTCAGCACAGAACCCGATGCAGGGTTTGAACTCACAAACCATGAGATCATGACCTAAGCTGAAATCGGACACTTAACCGACCAAGCCACCCAGGCGTCCCAGATTTACCCTTTTCAACCTGCCTCATTTCTTCCTACAACAGTGAACTTTATCTGGGATAACTTTTCTTCTACCTGGAGAACACTCTCGGTGTCTCTCATAGTGCATGCCTGCTCGGGGTGAGTTCTCTGCTTTTTTTTGCAGGGAAATGTCTTTCTTCCCCTTATCAATGGATGCTTCCACTGGACAGAGTTGGGAGCTCTTTCATTTCTTTATTTTCTACCTTACTTTTCTTTTTCTTTCCCGTCTAATTATTGCTCCTTTAAAGATAATTTGCCCTTCTTTTCAGACTGATTTTAAGATTTTAATTTTTATATAGTGTTTTAAAGTAGTTTTACTAATATGTACCCAGGCAAGTGTTTCTTCCTTCCTTCCATCCTCTTGTTTGGAATTTGCAGGGCTTGAAATTTGTGGCCCCATATCTTTTATTAGTTTGAGACAGTTTTACCCAAGTATTTCTTCTCTCCATTTTCTTTCCAATCTCATTCTGAGACTCCACTTACATGGCTATAGACCATTACCCAGCAACCTGTATGTTTCCTACCTTTGTTTTTTTTTCTTCCTGTATTTTTTGTCCTTCTCTGTGTTTCATTCTGGAACTTTTGTTGTCAGCTACGTGTAATTTGTTAATTCTTGCTTCACCTACCCCATCTGCTGTTACATTCTTTGAGTTTTCAATTTAAGTTATTGCAGGTTTTAATTCTTTAATTTTAATTTTTTCCTTTTACATTTCAAACAGTTTTGCCTTCTCTGTTGAAATTCTCAGTCTTGTTTCTCCCCTTGAAAGGTTTTATCCTAAAGTCTGTGTCTGGTAACTCCAGTGTCTAGAATCCTGTAGGTCTGCTTCTCTTGTTTGTTGTTTCTGCTCATTTTTATTCATGTTGCCTCATCATTATCTGTGCTGGGTTATTTCTGATTGTGAATTTAGACTTGTTCGCAGAAATACTGTGAGGCCAAGAGGGATTGTATCTTTCTTTGCCACTCTAGGATGGGTGACATGAACCATCTGAGAGTTTCTCCATATGATTTCAGGGATTGGGATCATTCAGATGACTCAAAGGGCCTCCTGTGTCTCCACATTATTTTGCTCTGAAGCTGGAGCCTTTTACAGCCCTGACCCAAGAGAGGGCATTCACCAGGACATCCCTGTTGTCAGACTCTGGATCCCAGCCCTTTTTCTCCGTCAAAAGCAATGCTCAGTCTTTCAGCGATGGCCATAGAAGTTGGCAAATACTTCTAGGGGAAATCAGCCCTAAATACCAGCTGATGTCCCTGGACCTCTACCCTCTCCCAGGTCCTGTCCCAGTAATTCCTCACTCTCTTGTCACCTCCCTTTTCTCCCACAAGGCCAAGAGCAGAGTTGGGAGGGCCCCGATGGGTCCCTCTGCCTCCTTTGAAACCCAGCAGCTGGGGAGGACATTGCAGACAAATCGGTGACACCACCATCACCCCAGCGCCAAGACAGAAAATCCATTTCATTACCTACCTGAAATAACTTCCCTTCTTTCATTCTGAATTTCAAGTGTTATTGTTGGGGTTTTGTTTTCTGCCTTAAAATTAAACCCAGTGAAATGCCATTCTTGATGACAGTATCTTGATGCTTATGTCTTTGGCAGATCTGCTTTAAGTGGGAAGGGAAATTTCTGGTAGGGCTTGGGTCCTTTTTCATCCTCATATTTCTTGAAGAAGGTGTATCAGATAACAACCCAGGATAGCAAAAACGGAAAGTGTGAGGCCAAAGCCAGCCATCTCCCTGGCTGATCCCAGTTCTGATGCGTTCCAGATCCTCAAAATACCATGGCTTTATTTTCCCCCATGCCTATCAGCCAAGTCTGACCTTCAGATTGACAGAGAAAATAAGCATACTCTCAGGAAGGGAATGATGTCAGCTCAGTCTTTGTTGCTTTTCATCCCTGGGGGGCGGGATGCACAGCACATTTCCCAGGAAACCACCCTGGTGCTATCTTAGCCACAGTCTCACAAGCTTTACAAATGTTAGGGCCCGAGAGTGCAGGATTGCTCACGACTTCAGGGTAGGCACGACCTGACATCTCTCACTCGTGCTTGACAAAATCTCAGGCTGTCAATGGGAATGAAAAGAAGAAAGTAAAAGTTAGAGCGACCGCATTTTGTACTCTGCTTCCTTTTCTTTAACGACATTTATCCAGCTAGAAATGACCAAGGGGGAGCTGGGAGCTTGCAGAGCTGGGCGGAGAGGCCTGGCCACACTGGGGAAGGCCTGTGTGATGACGTCTGAGGAGCCGCATTGCTCTGCTCAGAACTTTGCTCCCCGTGCCACCTGGCACATTGGTTCCTGGCCTGTGGCGAGTGCCTGACAGGAGGGGAGTTGGCAGCGTGGGGTGCCCTGTGCAGGGTGGATTTTGTCCTCATCCTTTGGGGATGGAGATAGAGGGTCACAGCGGAGCTTTTCCAATGGTGCTCTTCATTCCTCTGCTTCTAGACCCAGGAGCCTTTCCCATGTTCTGGTTTCTATCTTGTTCTCCACTAGTCCCTAACTAATGGTTAGCTGACTTAAGTGTAATCCCAGATCTACTATAAGCATCATCTCCGTCCAGCCCCCAGCCTCTGGGATTTGCCCGCAGGAAGGTGCAGCCATGCGGCCTCTACGATGTGGCAGACACGTGCTATATGCTGGGGGTACGTGAGTGAGCAAGATGCTCCCTACTTGTACGTTCTAGTGGGAGAGATGGACGAGTGAGGGATATATGAAGGCTACAGGAAGTACTCTTAGGACACATAGCGTTCTCACGGGAGACGGAGTCATGGAAGACTGGCACTTTCTACAGGGAGCTCAGGCGGGGCTCTCTGATAAGGCCACGTGTGAGCAGAGACCTGAGGGGAATGGGGGAGCAGAGATCGTGGGCATATATGCAGGGAGGGTGTTCTCGGTGAGGACCCGAGGCCAGACCTTGCCTGGGGACCGGAGGCCCTACGGGGAAGCAGGTGGGGCTGGAGCAGGATGGGTGTGGTCGTGTGGGAGCCAGGCTTATGGGGGTCAGATGGCGCCGGGCCCTGAGGGCCGAGGTAAGGAATCTGAATTTTACCCTGCCAGATGGAGAGCCTTGGGAGGGCCTTCGGCAGGGCAGTGACAGGATCCAGGGTGTTAAGCCGGCTCACCACGTCTGATGGCTGGAGAAGGCACCAGTGGGCAAGAGGAGCAGCAGGGACACCGGTTGGGAGATTATCCCAGCAGTTCGGTGGCTCCAGCGTTCTGGGGATCAGCATCCAGTGATCTTCCCTGCTAGTCCTCATGACTGTAATTTTTTCTTGTTTGAATCCTGCCTCTCTTTGATTCTCTGGGGACTGGCCCCTCCAGGTCTCTGTGCCTGGACACTGATTTCATACCTTACCTGGAGCCACAGGGCTTCCTTTTCTTACTCATCCCTCCTCCCCACCCCAGGGAGGGGGCCTGTCCTTGGAGCCCTGGCCTATGGCATCAGGTTCTTCCTGCTTCTCTGTGCCAAGAACTGTGCAAGAACCTGGCGATTCCGAGCTGGACAGGACAGACATGAAGCCCGTCCACAGAGGGTTATAGTCTCACAGGGGAGACACAACATCAAAACATCAAGGAAACTAACAAATACACAGCTGAAACCAATGAACACCTTAATTATATGTTTATGAATATTTAAGTCCTGTGAAAAACCAAAGAGACATGAGAGGGTGAGTATATTAGTCAAGGTTCGCCCAAGAACATATATATATAATGTATTTCTGTAGTATCATATACTGTATTATAATCATAATATTATATCATATAAATATATTATATGAATGCCTTATATTATATAAACAATATATAATATATTATGTATAATATATAAATATTATATTATATATGATATTCTATTTAAAATTTTTTTTAATGTTTATTTACTTTTGAGAGACATAGAGGGACAGAGTGCCAGCAGGGGAGGGGCAGAGAGAGAGGGAGACACAGAATCCAAAGCAGGCTCCAGGCTCTGAGCTGTCAGCACAGAGCCCGATGCAGGGCTCGAATCCATAGACTGTGAGATCTTGACCTGAGCCACCCAGGTGCCCCTATGTATAATATTCTATATATATGTTATATATGAAGGGAGGGAGGAGAGAGGGAGAGAGAGAACGTATTTATGCCTTTCATATATATGTTAGATATAGATGTATAATATATATACTATTGAGAGAGAGATTGTCAGGAATTGGGTCATGGGATTATAGAGGCTAGCAAATCCAGAATCCACAGAGCAGGTCAGCATGCTGGAAACTCAGGCAGGATTCCTATGTTACAGTCTTGTGTCAGAATTCTTTCTTTTCTGGAGATCCTCAGTCTTTGCTCTTAAGGGCTTCAACTGATTAGATGAGGCTCACCACACCAGGGAGAGTAATTTGCTTTACTTAAAGTTAATTGATTGCTAATGTTACTCGTATCTAAAAAAAATACCGTCACAGCAACATCTAGACAGGCGATGGACCAAATAGCTAGGCACCATACCCTAGCCAAGCTGACACATAAAATGGACTTATGTGGGGGCTGACTTTAGTAAAGGAGACTTATTTTAGACAAGGTGAGTGTGGAAGCTTTCTGTGAGGAGAGGACATTTATATGTGGATTAAAAGAATGAGGAGGATGTAACCATGTGAAGGAACGGGAGAAAGTCCCCAGGGAGGGGAAGTCATGTGCACGGGTCTTGAGGCAGAGAACCTGGTGTGTGCAGAGCAGTGGAAGCAAATCTGGACAGTGATGAGAGGACGAAAGCAGAGTTGGAGAGAGAGATGGGGGCCAGGGGCTCACTTGTGCAGGCTCTTGTAGTCCTGGGTAAGGGGTCTAGATTTCATTCCAAGTACATAGGGAACCTAGTGTGAGGTTTTAAGCATAGGAATACTGTGCTCTTACTTAATCTTGAGAGATTCCATCTTTCTACTCTTTGGAGAGTGGCGTGGGTGGGGAGGGCTGTGATTTGGGTGAGGTGAGTGAGGGGCCTGCCTCAGGTGCAAAACGTAAGGAGGTACAAAAAGCTCAGTCTTCAGGATAAATGATATTTTGATGCAATAATTTCAAAACTCAAAATTAATGCCCCCCAAAACCCAGGATGTGCAATGTATACAAATTGTAATTTTTTTAATGTTTATTTTTGAAGAGAGAGAGTGCAAGCAGGGAAGGAGCAGACAGGGAGACAGAGGATCCAAAGCAGGTTCTGTGCTGACCGCAGAGAGCCTGATGTGGGGCTCATACTCACAAACCGTGAGATCGTGACCTAAGTCGGATGCTTAACCGACTGAGCCACCCAGGCGCCCCACAAATTTTAAGTAAAGATAGGATCCAACGGTGCCACCCTGAGCCATACTGAGGCCTGAGGCAAAAGGGAAAACGTTGCTCTGATATACATGTTTATATATATATATATATTTTTTTTTTTAATTTTTTAATATATTTTTTAGTGATTAGGTTTTCAGGACATTATAGCAGTTGCAAAATGTTGAGAAGTGGGCAAGTGGGTGTGCTAAAACTCACATGATTATTTTAGATAGAAATATTTGGAAAATTTATTGATATCTTTTCTAAAATTTAACATTCACGGAACACTCTTTAAAAGTCACTTTCTCCCATTTGGTGTCGCTTACAACTCCCGACAGAAAAGAAAATGAACAAAGAAGTAGATTTGGAAAATACTACAGATGTGTTCACTTCCAATATATCTAGAAAGCTAAAACGATAATAAATTCTGTTTGGGATAGAAGTAAAATAGTTAAACTTTAAATAGCATTGCAAGTTTTAATTCCTCTAACTTTCCAGTGTTTCAATATTTTCAACTACATTAATGTTCTGATAAACATTACTATTGACACTTTTCCATAAAAACCTGTGGATAGAGGTGAACATTTTTCCTTCTGCCCTGACTTCCAGTATAACTTCGTGTGGCACTGTTATGTTATGTCTTTATTTATAATTCTTGTATTTTTTTCCTCATGAATACATGTGATTTTTAAAAAATGTTTATTTATTTTGAGAGAGAGAGAGAGAGAGAGAGAGAGAGAGCACGGGGGAGGGGCAGAGAGAGATAGAGGGAGAGAGAGAATCCCAAGTAGGCTTCACATTGTCAGCACACAGGCCGACACGGGGCTCGATCCCACGAACCGTGATCATGACCTAAGCCAAAATCAAGAGTCAGACTCTCAACTGACTAAGCCACCAGATTTTTAAAAACTGTTGCACTGAAATAGAATTTATCCTGATCCCTGCATTTTTCAGTATGTTTCGCATCCAAGGTGAGCACCTGCCTCACCTAATTTGGACCCTTATGGGGAGTGGGGTGGTCAGTGAGAGCCTCCTGTACAGCCCAGGTGAGGGGGGTGGTGGCTTGGGCCTGGTGGTGGAGGTGGAATTGGAGAACAATCTGAAAAGTGTAAATGAGTATAACCACGTGGACAGCAGGGTTATGGTTCCTTGTTGCTCTAAGGATAATCATTTGCTGGTTCTTACTCTGCCTTCCTTGGCCATGTGGAGTCAGGATGTAATTTTCCTCTAGCGGTATAGTTTTCCAAAGCCGTATTTCAACATCACATACTCCTAGGCCAACGTTTTACATCAGCAATTTTCTTTTAACACTTTGGACATTGGAGTAAGAAGGAAATATATTCTATAGGCAGTTCTGTTTCACAGTCAGGCTCTGCAGACTGAATAAATGTGGCACCAAAAGCAGCTGACCATAATCACATGAAGGAAATAGTACCTTCCCTTCAAGAGACCCGTGCGATGAATAAACCAATGTGGCCTCTGCGGCCTTACGGGACCGTCTCCCATCTGAGACTCACAGATGTGGATGGAAACTCAGCCCATGGTGACTGCTATGAGCATCTGATGAGTGATTTTTATTAAGTCTTCTAAATTTTAAATAGTGACAGGTGTAGGGGGTATAATAATGATACTCTGAGCATAGTTCCTATGGATATGATGATTCTGGCATGGATGGGGGAATCTTCCAGTGATGGTTTTTTTTTTTTCTGAATGTCTCATTAATTTTCTTTCTTTCATTTCCTTTTTAATTTTTTTTAAGGAAGCTTATTCTAGTTTAAACGATATTCTCCCAAGGAAAGAGCATGTGCAAATTATCTTTTGTTAGAAGTAAAAGGGCATGTCATGAATGCTTTTCCACTGTAGGGTTTCGAAGAATACATTCACTCTTCTGGACAGAGGAATAATTGACTCTGAATTAATTATGCAATGAAGATTAAAATGTAATTTTCATAGCCGGGGTCCTCTGGGTACTTTACCTTTCCATCACAGGTGAGGCAAAACTGCTGGGTTTTCCTTCTCTCTGAGGTACCACGTATCGATATGGGCCATGTGTCAAATCTAAGAGGAGATCCCATTTGGGGGGCACAATGGCAGTCATCAAAGTGACAGTGACCGTATTTTTTTTATTTTTCTACACTCACTTGGGATCTAGTTTTGGAGCTAATGACCATAAACACCCCAACTGTTGTGTCTTAGGAGAACTGGTGACGTTAAACGCCTCTCTTTATTGCATTCATTCAATATGTGTCATGTGCCCACATGTGCCCTCTGTGGTGCTAGAGCTGAAGGTGTAACACTGAAAGGAATGTTTTGTTAAACACCTGTGGATTTAAAGCCTTAAGGTGTATGTTTTGAGTGGTCAGTCAGACTGTGCCTTGTAGGGAGAATCCTTGGTTTCCAGATGGCAGAGAGGTCCCTGTCTTAGTCAGCTCAGGCTATTATAACAAAATACCACAGATTGGGAGGCTTCAGAAACAGACAGTTTTTCCTCATGGCTCTGGAGGCTAGACATCCAAGGTCAGTGTGTGGGCAGATGTAGTTGGCGAAGGCCTGCTTCTTGGCCTGTAGATGGTCGCCATCTTGTATGCCGCATGCTCACATGACCTCTTCTTTGTGTGTGAGGAGAGAGGGAAATCCTCTTCTCATAGGGACATTTACCCCATCATGGGGGCCTCACCCTTGTGACCACATCTAAACGTATTTTCTCCCAAAGACCCCAGTTCCAAATACCGCCACCCTGGGAGTTAGGGCTTCTACCTATGAATTTGATGGGACACAAGCATTCAGTTCACAACATTTCCCTTGAAGAAGGAACCAGCCCAGGAAGTGCTGCTTGAAGGGAGGTATGTCTGATCCCTGCCTGATCTCAGAGGAACCTGAGGAACGAAGGGGGAATTGTGTGGGCAAACCCCTTCCTCCTTCTGTCCCTCAGATTCTCCACCCTGAGCAGGCCTGTTGACAATTCTCTCCACAAAGTGAGGAGATTTAGTCGCGGGCATGCTCCCCAGGCCCAGGCTTGCTGGTGGCTAGAGTTTTCTCCGCCCTCATTTAGTTGGGGTGCATTGGGCCACTCTGTGATCTGAGGTGCCCTGTCAGCTACTCACTAATTTCCCCCATACTTCCTTTCAATTCCAGCTTACCATGTCTTTGCTCATAAAGCCTTTTACTTTTTTAAGTTTATTTATTTTTTAAGTTTATTTATTTATTTTGAGAGACACACAGAGAGAGAGAGAGAGAGAGAGAGAGAGAGAGAGAAAGCAGGGGAGGGGCAGAGAGAGAGGGAGGGAGAATCCCAAGGGGGCTCCGCACTGTCAGTGAAGAAGCCAATGTGGGGCTTGAACCCACAAACTGCGAGATCACGACCTGAGCTGAAATCAAGAGTCAGACACTTAACTGACTGAGTCACCCAGGCTCCCCATGCCTCTCAGCCTCTTTCCTTAGTCTTCCTAAAACGGAAAGAGGCCATGCCATAGCCCACGTGACCAGCACCCTTTAGAAGAAGAGTGGGATCCTTGCTTTCTCTCAGGAGCCGTCCTGCTTGCTCCATCACCAGAGGCTTCCAAAGAGCATCTCAAGGCACCTGGGTGGCTCAGTTGGTTAAGTGTTCAACCCTTGGTTTCAGCTCTGGTCATGATCTCATGGTTCATGACTTCGAGCCCTGAGTCAGGCTCCACTCTGACATCATGGAACCTACTTGGGATTCTCTTTCTCCCTCTCTCTCTCTGCCCCTCACCTGCTCACTCTCAAAATAAATCAATAAACGTTAAAAATAGCAACAGAAAACCAAAGAGTGTCTCTATTGTGAATGAGGAATGCCCGAAGGAGGAGTTTCAGATGTTGGAACTCCCGTGGATAGAATTCAAATCCCAGCTAATGGGATGGCCTCAGGCAGGTCATTTAACACTCTGAACCTCATTTTTCTCTTTTTGTAAAGCAGAGAAAATAGAATCTACCAGGATGAATTGTTTTTAGGATGTAAGATTATAATCTCTGTGAGATGTAGGTATAGACACACACATACTTCCCCTAGAGGCAATGAATTAGTATTCACTAATTCAGAGGTCAGGTGACTTTCTAGAGCATACCCACTCTGAATAACCAGTATTGACTGTAAACCAAAATGCTGAGCTGGCCTGGAGATTGGTTAGCTGACCTCTCTCAACCTGGAAGGGTGTGCCTTCCAGGCAAGGAAGCTAAAGCCACAAGTCCTCGACATGTGACTTTAAAAAGCTCCTTTGTCCTTGTCCTGCTGGGTGGGCTGGGCCCTCCATGTCTGAGGGGGAGACTCTGCTGGACGAGCCAGGCAGGACTGGTCCACTTGGAGGCTCACAAAGACTTGTTCCTTCCTGAAACAGATTTCCCACACAGCTCTTCCAGGGAGGTCTCAGCTGAATCAAAAGGACCCATTTCTATTCATGTGGTTGGGATATCAGATCCAGAAACTCCTCTGCATTTGGCTTTCTCTTCTGTTTCCTTTACTGGAATGAAGTGTGATTGAGCATTAAATATCACAGTATGTGCGTATGCACCTATTTGTGTATCTCTTTGTGTGTGTGTGTGTGTGTGTGTGTGTGTGTGTGTGTACGTATGTGGGTACGTGTATGTGCTTGAGGGATTATGTGTACATGCATGTACACATATTATGTGTATGTGCGTGTGCATGCATTAATGTGTGACCCATGTATGCATGTGTTTTCTTGCACGTATGCACGCATGTGTATTTGTGTGTGTTTATGTGTTTTTGTATGTCTCGTGTATGTGTGCATGTGTGAGTATGCGTGTGCCTGTGTGTACGTGTGTGCGCGTATGTGTACTGGAGGTTGAGTGTTAAGATTCAAGGCAGGGGAAGGCAACCAGCGCAAGTAGTGAATTTAAAGGTGGCAGAGAGACAAGTGACATGAATTTCTGCAGCGAGGCAGCTTCCGGGGCTGGAATGAACTTAAAAGATGTCAACATCCTTTCCTAGCTCAGCGTTTGAACCACAGCCCAGGTGGCGTCTTCAGCATGATCAAAGGGAGACAGACACCCCCCTCCCTTTTATCGTTCCTCTTCTCTCCTCCTCCTGAGCCTCTCCCTGTCCTGCCTGCTTCCTCCCCTGTCGTCCCCTCTCTCACCCAGCCCGTGACTAGATCTCTCTGTCAATTACTATGGCTTTAAAGCCAGCTCCTGTCACACGTCCCTGCACCCGTGCCCAGCCTCACTGACCTATTCCAGTCGAGAGCAGAACCTTCACTCACCCCCCGCAAGCCGGTGGGGGTCGTGGGCCAGCAGCACCAGCCTCCCTCGTCCCTCCCAAGGCTCTGGGAGCCGTCACTCAAAGCTCCGACACGGGAGGAGGTGGCGGCCATAAGGTACCACGAGCGAACGAACATTCAGCATCCGTGAAGGAAAGCATCCTCCAATGCGGGGACACCTGCTTCCACACCACAGTGTGAAAAGATATATGGGGCGTCCTGCTTTCACGTTCATTCGCCCGGTGTAAACACTGCAGACTGGCTATGAGAGGGTCCAGGGCTTAGGTGCCACGTGGGGGAGTGGGGAAGGTAGCTCTGCTCCCTCAATACTCGTTCATTCGCTGGTTTGTTTGTTCACGGTGGATAATCACGGAGTGCCCACTCTGCCAGGCACCGCTCCAGGTGGTCAGACCCTGGACTCTGCCCTGACTCAGCCACCCAGCCTTGAAGATAGTGACTGCGTGTTTGGGAACAACAGAACATCATAACATTTGGGACCCGATTGCCAGGAGATCCCCTGACTTAGGCCTCCCCCTCACTTTCAGCAACCTTCAAGGTCAGGAGGAGTCTCCAGGTGTGGCCATCGGTCCCCCTTTGTCAGGGCAGGGACGGAGCTAACAGTCCCCAAATCCTCTACACTCCAGCCAGGGTCGCTCAACTTCTATTGGACTTGTTAACACTTTGCAAGACTTTAATGCACAAAGAGTTCTGGGGCTTGCTTTATTTTGTTTTTAAAGATTACTTTTTCAGCTTCAGATCTGGAAGGAGACTTGTACATACGTTTCTAACCCTGAAGCAATGTCTAACCTATGGCAACTCACTTGCCTTGGTTTGGCCTCACTGTTTTACCCGGGGGATAGGGGGAACAATAATTGGGAATAGCTTACATAGCTATCCCTTTATATATTCAAAATAATTTATATACAGTATGCCATTACATATACATTTCCTTTTTCTCATGGTTGTAGAAACAACGGACAAAATAGTTATTGCTGTTTCTGGAAGAAAGAGTTCAGAGCACGTCTAAATGGATGGTTTCTGTGTAATGACAGAGTAGGCTACAAGGATATTTTTTTTTTTTCCATAGCACACATTATTGAAAAAGAAGTCTGTATACATTTGGGTCTTCAGCATATCAATAATTAAAGAGGATCATCAAATAAATATTGCAGCCATCTCCCCTTTCCCCTCTTTCTTTCCACATGGGCACCCTGACATTTGTGCTATAGGAATGACTGACAAATCTGTTTGCTGTTGAGAAATAAACTGCTTTTCCAACCCAAAGGGGCGCCCACACAGGGTCTGCTCTTATAAGGAGACGTAAAATATATATTTTGATTAAAAGAAAATGTCAACGAGGGGAAATATTGGGCTTTTCTCTTGCCTGCAGCCAAGAGCCCTAAAGCCAAGGTTGAGACTATGAGAAATTAAAAGTTGTCTACAGAAAAAGCCCCAAGCCCCATAGCACTTTGTAACAAAATGTTCTCAAGGTAGGCTTGGTACAGAAGTGAAACTTTTCTGATCCATCTAAATTCCATGGCTATTCATTTCCTCCTTCATTTCAAAAAATACTTTTGTTTGCTAATTTAAAAGTTATTGTGATGGGGCACCTGGGTGGCTCAGTCACTTGAGTGTCCAACTTCAGCTCAGGTCATGATCTCATGGTTCACAAATTCGAGTCCCTCATCAGGCTCTGTGCTGACAACTCAGAGTCTGGAGCCTGCTTCGGATTCTGTCTCCCACTCTCTCCCCCTCCCTGCTGGTGCTCTGTCTCTCTTTCTCCCAAAAATAAATAAACGTTAAAAAAAATAAAATAAGTGTGATATAGTTTAAACATAAAAAAGATTTTCTGTATCTATGTTTAAGATATGAAGGGTGATTAATAACTATATACCCATCGTCCAGTTTGAGAATATTATGAGAACTCAGGGTGCCTGGGTGGCTCAGTCAGTTAAGCATCTGATTTCAGCTCAGATCATGATCTCGTGCTTTGTGGGTTTGAACCCCACATCAGGATCTGTGGTGACAGCTCAGAGCGTGGAGCCTGCTTTGGATTCTGTGTCTCCCTCTTTCTGCCCCTCCCCTGATCACACTCTGTGCATCTCTCTCTCTTTCTGAAAAATATATAAACATAAAAAAAATTTTTTTTAAAGGAGCATTATGAGAACTCTATGATCATATTCCTCTGTGTTAGCCCCTAGCAATAAATACTATTTTAATGTTTGTGTTCACCATTCCCTTGCTTTTGATTACAGTTTTACTAAGTGTGAATCCCTAGACTAAATGGCTTCATTTTTGTATTTTTGACCGTTTTATGAATAGTATCCTACTGCTTTCATTCTTTGGTGACTGCCTTTTTTGCATTTCATGTTTCATAGATGCATTCTTTAAAAAAACTTATTTATGTATGTAATTGTAATTAGTTAATTTTAACTGGTCTATATTCCATAGAATGAAGGGGCCACCATTTATTTACCCATTTTCCTTTGGAAGGACATTGATTCTAGTTTCTTTGTTTTGTTGTGTGCATTTGAATTACAAATAGCGCTATTAGGAGCATTCTTGACCAGGCTCCCTGGTGCTCCCGTGCCAGAGTTTCTCTAGAGTAGATTGTCTAGGAGTAGAATTAATCACAGGAGCATACAGCGTGTGCCTCTCCAGCTTTAGCGAATAATGTCAAATTGCCTCCCAAAATATAACAATTTACACCCTAGCAGGGTATAAAAGTTTCCATTGCTCTCCAAACCTGCCAACACTTGATATTCTGTAACTTTAAAAATGTTTGGTTGGGGTGTGTGTGTGTGTGTGTGTGTAATACATTGGTATTCATGTTGTTTCTATTTATATTTCCTAGGTTACTATTTAAGTTGAGTACTTTTGCATGCTCAAGCATCGATCGTTTCTGTTTTCATTACTGGGAAAATTTTCGTAATTTTGTCCATGTTTCTGTCCTCTCTTTGTTAATATTGTGTCACTTCTTTATAGATGCTGTTATATAGTTTACATAGTTCTTTTTTAAAATTTTTTTAATATTTATTTTTGAGAGAGAGAGAGAGAGAGAGCGCAAGTGTGAGTGGGGGAGGGCAGAGAAAGAGAGGGAAACACAGAATCCAAAGCAGGCTCCAGGCTCTGAGCTGTCAGCACAGAGCCCGACGTGGGGCTCAAACCCGCCAGACATGAGATCATGACCTGAGTTGAAGTAGGACCCTTAACTGACTGAGCCACCCAGGTGCCCCTATATAGTTCTTTTATAGATGCTGAGCACTAATTGTCAGTTATACTGCATATCCTCTGGCTTGTGGTTTGATGTTTAATATCTTTAGACTGTTGTTTGATAAAGAGATCATCTTAATTAGAATGTCAGCATTGTCAGTGTTCATTTTATGGTTTGTCCTTTTTGCATATTGAGCCAGAATGCCTTCCCTGCCTAAAGCTATGGAACTGTGTTCATTACAGTTAATTCTCTATTCTACCTGGGATTAATTTTTGTGTATATTGTGAAGAATAGGTCAAATGTTATTCCCTAAATGGATAACAGATGTTCTACCACCATTTTTGAATAATCCGTTTTGTTTCCATGATCTGCAATAGCACGTCTAGGCTTTTATATATATATATGTACATACATATATATGTGTGTGTGTGTGTGTGTGTGTGTGTGTATGTATACACACACATATATACACATATATATAATTTTTATATATTTAATTAATATATAATTAAATGATATATAATTATTACATATAATATAAATTAATATTTAATTAATAATATATATTATTGGTTCATGCAAACTCTTCTATTATCTACCTCTCTTCCCGCCACCCTTTCTGTTTTTCTGTTATTTTTACTTCTATTTCCCCACTCCCATTTGCCTCATTTTCTCATAGGCAACCTTTCTAAACAACATAATGTGTATTCTTTTGCTTTTGTTTTGCACATGTACTTACTACATTGCGTGTGTGCGCCATGGGCTTTATTGAGCTGTGATTTACATATAATAAAAATTCACCCATTTTAAGTGTATACTTAGATGAGTCTTCGCAAATGTATATAAGCACGAACTACCACCACATTCAAGATACAAGATGTTTCTAGCACCCCAAAAAGTTCCTCCGTGGGTCTTTGTACTCAATTCCTCCCCTCCTCCCCAGCCTCTGGCAGCTGCTGATCTGCTGTCTCTATATTTTTTTCTAGAACTAAATATAAATGGAATAATATTATAGTCTTGAGTATCTGAGCTTTTTGTACTTTGCATGATGCTCTCAGGATTTCCCCATGTTGTTGTATGGCTCAGTAGTTCATGCCTTTTCACTGCTCAGTAGGATTTCGTTGTATGGATACATCACTGTTTGTTCATTAACACCATGACGGATGTCTGAGTTGTCTCCAATCTGGGAGGCTATTGTGAATGAAATAGCTATCAACATTGTATATGAGACTTTGTGTGGAATGCATTGTCATGTTTTAGGTGAATAGCTAGAAGGAGGTTTTCTAGGTTGTATGACAGGTGTATATTTACCTTAATTAAACCCTGTCAACCGTGTTTTCCAAAGTGGGTGTGTAAAGTGATTTCTCAACAGCAAAGAATGAGAATTTCAGGTTGTCTGCATCCTCACCAGTAAAAATATTGTCAGTTTTTAAAGATTTTTGCCATTCTAATGGCCATGTTGTGGTACCTTCTTGTGTTTTAATTTGCATTTCCTCAATGACTTGAGATGTAGAACATTTTTCCCCCTCTTTGGGCTGTTGGCCATTCTTAAGGCTGTGAAGTATTTGTTCTCATCTTTTGCCTATATTGTTTTTTACTAGTTGATTTTTCTCATTGCATTGTAAAAGTTCATTATATATTCCATTAAAAGTCCTTTATCAGATATATTTTTTGCATATATTTATTTTCTCCAGGATATGACTTGCCTTTTTATTTTCTAATAGTGTCTTTTAAAGAGTAAAAACATTAAATTTTGATTTATTGGGGGACCTGGATGGCTCAGTCAGTAGAATATGTGACTCTTGATCGCAGGGTTGTGAGTTTGAACCCAACACTGGGTGGGTTGGGGAACACTGGGGAAACCTACTTAAAATTAAAAAAAAAATTAACTTATTAAATCAAATTATCCTGTAGTTCTTTGATGGTTTATGTTTCTGTGCCCTACCTGAGAAATCTTTTCATTTTTTTTGACCAAAGTTCACAAATAGGTTTTTCCTATGGTTTCTTCAGTAAGTTTTATACTTGAGATTTTACATTTTGGTCTTTGATTCATTTTGAGTTGTTTTTTTAATGGTATGAAGTTGAGTTTTAGATTCAGCCTACTGGGATTTTGAGTAAGGTATGCTGAAGAATCTCCTGCAGGAGACTGGTACATGATTTTTGTGTTAATTGTAATCTAAATTCCCTCTTGCAGGGGAGACATATCCTAGATCGATTTGCTTTTTCGTTAAGGAGCTGATATTTCACTTCAACTTTCCAATCCTTAAAGTTCAAACAGTGCAAGTAATTTTCACTTTTGAAATGAAAATTTTTTATACTGTAAAGTGCATGGTGAAAGGCTATATAACGATCTTGCATTTTAAGACAAATATTCTTTTATTTCTGTTAAAGCAAATATATAATTATTGTTCCCTCGGCAACTAACTTTAATTTAATGTCACGTTAACCAAACACAGACGGTGAGAAGACAACTCTGTGAAGATCTAATTATAATAATAAATAAAATAATTTATGCAAGGAAAAAAAGAGGATACTTACATTTATTTATTTAGTTAGTTAGTTATTTAAATTGTTGCCAATATTTTTTTTTTAGCTTTATTGAGGTATAGTTTACAAAATTGTAAGATTTTTTAGGTTAAGCCAGCTCTAGTTGGTTTCTCTCTTTACTCACTGAAAGTGTCCTAGAAATGGTCAGGGGAACATTAGTACTTTGTGGAAGGGTAAGGTTGATATTATGTTTCCAGGTAAGTCCAGATAATCGAAAAGGTCCAGGAGTCTGAGGATGATGGAAAAATATAGTAGAAGGCAGAAGCCAAGTGTTATGGGTTGAATGTGTCCCTCCCAATTTCATGCGTTGAAGCCTTAACCCCCAATGTAATGGTATTGAGAGGTGGGGCCTTTGGCAATAGTTAAGGTTAGATGAGGTCATGAGGATGGGCACCCATGGTGGGTCAGCACTGAGAGAAGGCCACGTGCAGACAGGAGAAAGTTGCTGTCTGTAAGCCCAGATGAGAGCCCTCCCCAGGAACTGAATCAACTTGCACCTTGACCTTGGACTTAACAGCCTCCAGAACTGTGAGAAATAAATGTGTATTTTTTAAGCCACCCCATCTGTGGGATTTGTTATGACAGCCTAACCCGACTAAGACGGCAAGTCATATGCTTTCTGCTCCATTCACTCTACTCAAGCCTGATCAGGGCAGACTCCACCCTGGGGGTTAAGCAAGGCCAGAGGAAGGATGTAGGAGAGACACTGAGCACGAAGGAATAGAACTAAACAGTCTGCACACTCACTTCCTTTCGACTTTGCCATCTTCTCAGCTTGCCTCTGTAGGTCTAGGCATCACTGCCCTCTCTCTCTCTCTCTCTCTCTCTCTCTCTCTCTCTCTCTCTCTGCCTTACTTTTCTCCCTCCTTTCCCCACAGGTGTACCCCTCCACTCCCCCCACACCACCTACACACACCCATGTGCCCACACTCCCTACACCCCCACAGGCCCGCCCATTGTCCCCGTCCCTCCTCCTACATCCCTCCTGCCTCCAACTTTGCCAACATGCCTTCAAATGCAGTAGATTCTGTGGTGATGAAGAAAGTCTCTATTTATGTCCCCTAACTTTATTAAAATGTAAAGCAATGAAGATTAGCTCAGACACAGTGTTTACTTCCAACTTAAGTTTTTCTTTGTAGCAACTGATAGACATCCTCAACTTCCCTGACTCGGCTCTCACTTCGAACTTAGAGGGTTTAATGGGACGGTTTAAGTCTAAGGAAGATGTCCCCATGGTGCTCCCAGCCAAATTTGCCTAATTCATTGCCGTTGCTCTGAGGTCAGCCACCAGCTACCAAATCTTGCAAATTTGCAAAGAATTGAAAAAATCTCTGGAGAAGAAAGTCAAGGAAAATAAACGTGTCCTCCCATGGCCCTTGCTCACTCGATCTGACAAGTGTAGATGATGTTGTTTGAAATACTTTCCAGTCTGCCAAGAAGTGTCCCCTAGTGGAGTCTATGGAGGGAATAAAGTCCTTGAATTGTTACACACTGCTTTGCTATTTATGAAATGGCATAGATTTGAAATGAAAGACTTACTAAGTCATTGGGTCCGCTATGGCAGCACAGGCCTCTTTCTTTCTAGTATTTCATTCAGCCTGCAGTGTTTGGCTATTTTATGCCTATAATTAAAAAAAATTTTTTTAATGTTTATTTATTTTTGAGAGAGACAGAGACAGAATGCAAGTGGGTTAGGGGCAGAGAGAGAGGGAGACACAGAATCCGAAGCAGGCTCCAGGCTCTGAGCTGTCAGCACAGAGCCTGACACGGGGCTCGAACTCACGAGCTGAGATCATGACCTGAGCCGAAGTCGGATGCTCAACCGACAGCCACCCAGGAGCCCCTATTTTATGCCTATAATTATAGCAAAGTAGCACAAGGCCTAGGTCAAATCAAATTCATCTTCGGATCTGCGGTACCTATGTTGGTAAAGGCAGCTCATAGGTATTTAATGAATGTTTGTTGAATAGAATTAAATCGACATTTTATCTAAAGCCCAGCCTTTGGCATATTGAATTTTTCTAGTTTGCTTATTGAATGAACATTTGTTATCTGCGATACCTGAAGCACTGGTTACTTATTTCTTGATAATTCTTTGATATATGCACAAAAACAGATTCATCCATCTTCACAAATAAATACAATGAAACACATGGTACAGTGGAATTCTTAACAACCAACCTCATGCTGCCTAGCTAAAAAAAAAAATAGCATCAACTCTCTTTTAAAAATGAGCGAGAACTGTGTGTAAAGAATGTAAAACAGATTCTGTTTTGTTTCTTTTTTCGTTTGAAAGCAAGTCTTAATAGACACCACAGGCAAACAAAAAAGACTAATGAGAAACTGAAAACTACAGAACTTATAAAATGTTCTTTGTGATAT
The DNA here is from genome assembly GCF_023721935.1 of Panthera uncia. NCBI lineage: Eukaryota > Metazoa > Chordata > Mammalia > Carnivora > Felidae > Panthera > Panthera uncia. The sequence goes on along the minus strand of NC_064809.1, from coordinate 13,020,748 downwards.
GACCAATCTTACAGAAAAACAGGAAAGATATAAACGGCTCCTATAAATGGGGAGAGTGAAATAACTAAGGGGCTTACCTTTCGTGCTGTACATTACTGCTCAATTTTTCATCGACAGGATAAAAAAGATTTGTTTTTCAAAAACAAATACATAAACTTATGCTGTGTGCAGACTATTTTTAAAGACATGCTTATGGATAATGCCTGCATTTACCTTCTATGATTCTCCAAAACCGTTCTTACAAGGGATTGTTATAAGGTGACTTTTCTGTGCCCAAGTTGTTACTTTGTGTATTTGTTGCTCTCTGGAAATGACGAGGGAAGAATAGAGAATGAGTATGATAAAATTAAACATTGCAGAAGCAGGGCACCTGGGTGGTTCAGTCGGTTGAGCGTCCAACTCTTGATTTCAGCTCAGGTCATGATCCCACGGTCATGGGACTGAGCCCCATGTTATTGGGCTCTACTGAACGTGAAGCCTGCTTAAGATTCTCTTTCTCTCTCTCTCTGTCCCTCACCCCCACTCACACTCTCTCTCTCTCTAAAATTAAAGAAAACATTTTAAGAAATTGCAGAAGCAGAGATTTTCCCACATGTTAAGCATCCCAGAGCTATTTGGCATTCCTTGCTGTTGTCATAAAACGGTGCCATCAGTTTTAAAGAGAATTCCTTTCCTTGCGTCAATGGCCTTCCTCAGAGTCCCTGAAGGAAAAGCACAAGGTCCTGAAGAACCATAAGCTTTCCCAGAACTGCTTTCCTTTTTGCTAATTCGAACCCGGTTGGTTTCACCTGCAACTTCAGTTCTTTTCACTCTTGCTATGCCGCCATTTGAAATCCTTGGTGATACCTGGTCCCATCACTTGATTATAGTTAACAGTGCTTGGGAAATTCAAATCCTTAAATCATCAGCTCATGTCATGCTTCATTATCAATCTGAGTTTGCACTGAATATTCTTCCGTCTTATTTTCATTTGCAATAAGAAATGTGAAGGGAGAAAACATCTCAGTGCATCACCACCCTGCAGGGCTGGCTTCACGGCCACGCTCCCCATAGTTCTTTTAATGCTCTCTTTCGCCATCTTGAAACTCTTCATGCTTATTGAACAAGGGACTCGGGTGTTTATTTTACTCTGAGCTCCTCAGATGATGGAGCTGATCCTGTCACCAGCTGCCCTGATCTGTTTCTCAGAGAAGCAGAAAGCTGGAATTAAGTGAAACACTCTAAAATGCACTCCCTCAATGAGGCTGAGAACACAGTGGATTTTGCTCTGTTTGTTCATATTTGCTGAACACAGCATCTTGGCGGGAATCCCAATTCTTCCAGGGAAATGGAAGTAGGGGTCCTCCAAGCCGTTGGCTATTATTCCTTAAAATGTACTTGAAGTCTAGCATGTGTTGCCAGCAGCATGAAAGGCAAAAACAGAGTTGCATATGAACACAGGGTGGTACAGGAGGAGACTGGTGTTGTTCATGCTGCCATACTTTTGCCAGACATTTGGCTACTCTAGAGCACAGAGTACGGCCAACTATTTTAATGCACTTTGTGTTAAACTGTGATATTAAAGTCAAGTCAATCCGTGTTTCTGAGTCATTTATTCCTAACTCATTGAAATATTATTCTTAAGGCCCTTTGAAGTCTAGAAAAACCTCAGAAGTTCACAGATACATTCTCAACTCCTTTTTGCTAACATTAAAAATAGAAAATTGAGATTAGAGAAAAAGGCACACTTGGGTGCTGTTGGTGGAAATGCAAACCAGTGCAGCCACTGTGGAAAACAGTATGGAGGTTCTTCAAAAAGTTGAAAATAGAACTATCTTATGATGCAAGTGTCACACTACTGGGTATTTATCCAAAGAATACAGGAGCCCTATTTCAAAGGGATGCATGCACCCCGATGTTCATATCAGCATTATTTACGAGAGCCAAGATATGGAAGCAGCCCAAGTGTCCATCGATCAATAAACAGATAACAAAGATGTGGTATACATACATATACAATGGACTATTATTCAGCCATAAAAAAATGAAATCTTGCCATTTGCAACAACATGGATGGAACTAGAGGGTATAACACTAAGCAAAATCAGTCAGTCAAAGACAAATACCATATGATTTCACTCATATGTGGAATTTAAGAAACAAAACAAATGGAAAAAATAAAAGACAGACAGAGAGAGAGAAAGAGAGGAGAGAGGACAGAGAGAGAGGGAGAGAGAAATCAAGAAACAGACTCCTAATTGGAGAGAACAAACTGAAGGTTACCAGAGGGGAGGTGGGGGGGGTGGGATGGGTGAAGTAGGTGATGGGGATTGGCGCACTTGTGATGAGCGCCAGGTAATGTGTGGAAGTGCTGAGTTATTATATTGTACATCTGAAGTGAATATAACACTGTATGTTAATAGACTGGAATTAAAACTTAGAAGAAATACAAAAATAAAAAATTGAAGATTATGCCATATAACTGAAAATAAGAAGTTGTGGAATGTGGTTTGGGACTCAAAAAGTGGCCAAGTGTTTTCAGTTAACCAGGGTATCTGACTTCATGTTCTCCTGCTTTCACCTCCAGCACAAACTCTGTCACTTCCTGCAAAAACATGGCCACTCTCTTTAGCTCTGGCTGACTTGCACTGCATGTAAACCAAGATAACCCAGTCACCTCCTCCAGGACTGCCTTTTGTCATAGAGCATAGTTCTCAATGATGGATCTAAATAGAATTATATCTGGTCTCAGATGATCAGATGCCACAGGAAGTATGCATTTCATTTCTGTCTCTGGATTTTTGGTGACCTTGGGTGGGTCTTCACTCTTGTAGGACCTTGAGTCTCAAGAGTAGACTTAAATGTTCCTCCATCCAAACTGCCACCAAGATTGCCATCTGCTCTTTGATTCCCATTTTGGTTCCCATCGTGCACACATCTGAACCACAAGCACCACTCTCTGCAATTTAGTGGAGGTGCTGTTGATAGTATGACGTGACCCAGCTATTGTAACATAGAGATGACAGTATGTTCCTTTGAAACCATGGTGTGGGTGTAAACACCAAAGGGTACGTTTGCAGATGTCTTATACATGTTTATATCCCCTCACGCTTCTTAGCATAGTTCCTTACCACAGAAAACTCTCTCATTTTACATTTCTGGTACGAATACAATGCTTTTAATATCGTGAGTAGAAACTCAGATGAACTTCTAGTGGTGATTTCTAAGTACGTGCCAGAAAAAATTTGAAAACCCTTTTGCGATCCTCAACACTATGGCAAAATTTTCTGCTAAACAGAAGTAGGTCGAATAATCAAAAGGAGTCTAAAATAAAACTTTATAATTTCCTCCAGAATGGAAGCCCCCGGAGAACAGGGCTATTTGTCCGTTTTGATCGCTGATGTGATCTATCAGCTTGATGGGTACTCGAGAAAAATTTGTTGAATGACTGTCATTAGGAATGGATGGGGGACACTTAGAGAAGCCGTGACTTCTCCCCAAGGATGAAAGCTACGCTTCACTACCTACCTTAATCCCTTTTTGCCCTCATCCCAGTTAAAAAAAGAAATCCTCAAAGGAAAAAATCTCCCTCTGCTGCAGATGACTAGAAGCAGGTCAAAGTGGTCTCTGGACCAAGCACATAATAGCTTTGGAAAATGTTGCAATTATTAATGAAACATAACTATTTGAATCATAATTATTTATAGGAAAGTGCAGTAAAGAAGGGATTGAGGCTTTGGAAATATATTTTGTTTTTCACCAGGGCCCAGTTATTTTTTTCTGATACATGTCCACTCATGTCTGAATTAGCCTACTTCATACTTTGTACCAAGATGGACACTGGTCCCTGAAGCAACATACAAACACTTTCATGTAATTGACGTGGCTTTGGAGATGAGATTTCTTTCAATCTTTTGGTTGCAGCTCCATTCTCAGCCTTTTCATTTATTTTCCCAAATAGGAGATTTTAAAATCCAGAAAAAATTACAGGACTGTTAAGAGCTCAACTGGAGCATAACTGGAAGCCTGGGTGACTCATTTGGTTAAGCATGAGCCTCTCGATCTCTGCTTAGGTCATGATTTCATGTTTGTGTGTTCAAGCTCTGCATCGAGCTCTGCACTGACAGTGCAGAGCCTGCTTGGGATTCTTTCTCCATCTCCCCCTCCCCTCTGCTCATGCTCACATTCTCTCTCTAAAAAAATTAAGGAAAAGGCTCTTCCCATTCATTTTCTCTTTTAATGGGTCTCTATGATGTAGTGATAATGAGCCAAGCCCAAGTACTTGTGGCCACCGCTTACTAATTACTTCATTATTCCTGTATGTTTCTTAGAACAGTTTGCAGTTAGGCTGGGCCGTATGACTAGTTCTGGCCAATGGACTGTGTCAGGGCTAGGACAGTCAGGATGATCCCTTTCTTTCCCTAGTACAGTGACCTTGTCCACTGTTGAGATGGCAGCGCCATAAAATAGCAGAATCCTTAATCCCTGAGTCACCAGGTGAAAAAGAGTCCCTGGCAACCTGCAGTGGTCCTTTATTCTGTTAAATCGCCAAGGCTCTGGGCCTCATCTGTTAATGCAGCCAACATTTAAAAAAAGCTTTTTTTTTTTAATGATAAGTTAGATTTTATTAAAATGTAAAACTGCTTTTGAAAAGACAATGTCAAAAGAATGAGAAGACAAAACACAGATTGGGAGAAAATATTTGCAAAAGGCTTATCTGATGAAGGAATGTTGCCCAAAATATGCAAAGAACTCAACAATAAGAAAACAAAACAAAACAAAAAGACAGTTAAAACATGGGTCAAAGACCTTAACAGACACCTCACCAAAGAAGATACACAGACAGCAAATAGGCATAGGAAAAGATGCTCCACATCACATGTCAGCAGGGAAATGCAAAAATTTTTTTCTTATTTATTTATTTATTTATTGTTTAATTTCCATCTGAGTTAGTTAGCATATGGTGCAACAATGATTTCAGGAGTAGATTCCATAATGCCCCTTACCCATTTAGCCCATCCCCCGTCCCACAATCCCTCCAGTAACCCTCATTTGTTCTCCATATTTAAGAGTCTCTTGTGTTTTGTCCCCCTCCCTGTTATATTATTTTTGCTTCCCTTCCCTTATGTTCATCTGTTTTGTCTCTTAAAGTCCTCATATGAGTGAAGTCGTATGATATTTGTCTTTCTCTGACTAATTTCACTTAGCATAATAGCCTCCAGTTCCATCCACATAGTGGCAAATGGCAAGATTTCATTCTTTTTAATTGCCAAATAATACTCCATTGTATATATACCACATCTTCTTTATCCATTCATCCATTGATGAGTGGCCCCTTACATACTTTGGCTATTGTTGATCGTGCTGCTATAAACATGGGGGTGCATGTGTCCCTTCGAAACAGCACACATGTATCCCTTGGATATGCCTAGTAGTGCAATTGCTGGGTCGTAGGGTAGTTCTATTTTTAGTTTTTTTGAGGAACCTCCATACTGTTTTCCAGAGTGGCATCACCAGTTTGAATTCCCACCAACAATGCAAAAGAGATCCTCTTTCTCTGCATCCTCACCAACATCTCTTGTTGCCTGAGTTGTTAATGTTAGCTGTTGTGACAGGTATGAGGTGGTATCTCATTGTGGTTTTGATTTGTATTTGCCTGATGATGAGTGATGTGAGGCATTTTTTCATGTGTCGGTTGGCCATCTGGATGTCTTTGGAGAAATGTCTATTCATGTCTTTTGCACATTTCTTCACTATATTATTTGTTTTTTGGGTGTTGAGTTTGATAAGTTTTTATAGATTTTGGATACTAACCCTTTATCTGATATGTCATTTGCAAATGTCTTCTCCCATTCCGTTGGTTGCCTTTTAGTTTTGCTGATTGTTTCCTTCACTGTGCAGAAGCTTTTTATTTTGATGAGGTCCCAATAGTTCATTTTTGCTTTGGTTTCCCTTGCCTCCAGAGACGTGTTGAGTAAGAAGTTGCTGCAGCTGAGGTCAAAGAGGTTTTTGCCTGCTTTCTTCTCGAGGGTTTTGATGACCTTACATTTAGGTCTTTCATGCATTTTGAGTTTATTTTTGTGTATGGTGTAAGAAAGTGGTCCAGATTCATCATTCTGCAAGTCGCTGTCCAGTTTTCCCAACATCATTTGCTGAAGAGACTGTCTTTATTACACTGGATATTCTTTCTTGCTTTGTCAAAGATTAGTTGGCCACACGTTTGTGGGTCCATTTCTGGATTCTCTATTCTGTTACATTGATCTGAGTGTCTGTTTTTGTGCCAGTACCATACTGTCTTGATGGTTACAGCTTTGTAATACATCTTGAAGTCTGTGAGTGTGATGCCTCCAACTTCGGTTTTCTTTTTCAAGATTGCTTTGGCTATTCTGGGTCTTTTCTGGTTCCATACAAATTTTAGGATTGTTTGTTCTGGCTCTGTGAAGAATGCTGGTGTGATTTTGATAGCTATTACATTGAATATGTAGATTGCTTTGGGTAATATCGACATTTTAACCATGTTTGTTCTTCCAGTCCAGGAACATGGAATATTTTCCCATTTTTTTGTCTCTTCAATTTCTTTCATTAGCCTTCTATAGTTTTCAGTGTATAGATTTTTCACCTCTTTGGTTATCCTAGGTATTTTATGGTTTTTGGTGCAGTTATAAATGGGATTGATTCCTTGATTTCTATTTCTGTTGCTTCATTGTTGGTGTATAGGAATGCAACAGATGTATTTGCATTGATTTTATATCCTGCAACTTTGCTGAATTAATGAGTCAGTTCTAGAAGTTTTTTGGTGGAATCTTTTGGGTTTTCCATATTGAGTATCATGTCATCTGCAAAGAGTGAAAGTTTGACCTCCTTCTGGTCAATTTGGATGCCTTTTATTTCTTCGTGTTGTTTGATTGCTGAGGCTAAGACTTCCAATACTATGTTGAATAACAGTGGCGAGACTGGACATCCCTGTCTTCTTCCTGGCCTTAGGGGGAATGCTCTCAGTTTTTCCCCATTGAGGATGATATTAGCGTTGGGTCGTTCATATATGGCTTTTATGATCTTGAGGTATGATCCTTCCATCCCTACTCTCTTGAGGGTTTTTATCAAGAAAGGATGCTATATTTTGTCAAATGCTTTCTCTGCATCTATTGAGAGGATCATGTGGTTCTTGTCCTTTCTTTTATTAATGTGACAAATCACATTGATTATTTTGCAGATATTGAACCAGCCCTGCATCCCAGGTATCAACCCCACTTGGTCGTGGTGAATAACTTTTTTAATGTATTGTTGAATCTGGTTTGCTAGTATTTTGTTGAGGATTTTTGCATCCTTGTTCATCAGGGAAAGTGGTCTGTAGTTCTCCTTTTTAGTAGGGTCTTTGTCTGGTTTTGGAATCAAGGTAATGCTGGCCTCATAGAAAGAGTTTGGAAGTTTTCCTTCCATTTCTATTTTTTGGAACAGCTTCAAGACAATAGGTGTTAACTCTTCTTGAAATGTTTGGTAGAATTCCCCTGGAAAGCCATCTGGCCCTGGACTCTTGTTTTTTTGGGAGATTTTTGATTACTAATTCGATTTCTTTACTGGTTTTGGGTCTGTTCAAATTTTCTATTTGTTCCTGTTTCACTTTTGGTAGTTTATATGTTTCTAGGAATGTGTCCATTTCTTCCAGATTGCCCATTTTATTGGCATATAATTGCTCATAATATTCTCTTATTGTTTGTATTTCTGCAGTGCTGGTTATGATCTCTCCTCTTTCATTCTTGATTTTATTTGTTTGGGTCCTTTCCTTTTTCCTTTTGATCAAACTGGCTATGGTTTATCAATTTTGTTAATTCTTTCAAAGAACCAGCTTCTGGTTTCATTGATCTGTTCTACTGGTTTTTGTTTTGTTTGTTTTGTTTTGTTTTGGTTTGGTTTCGATAGCATTAATTTCTGTTCTAATGTTTATTATTTCCTGTCTTCTGCTGGTTTTAGGTTTTATTTGCTGTTCTTTTTCCAGTTCTTTAAGGTGTAAGGTTAGGTTGTGTATCGGAGAACTTCCTTCCTTCTTTAGGAAGGCCTGATTGCTATATACTTCACTCTTATTACCACCTTTGCTGCCTCTGAGAGTTTTGGGGTCGTGGTGTTATCATTTTCATTGGCTTCCATGTATTTTTCAATTTCCTCTTTAACTTCTTACTTGGCCCATTCATTCATTATAGGATGTTCTTTAGTCTCCAAGTATTTGTTATCTTTCCAAATTTTTTTCTTGTGGTTTATTTCGAGTTTCATAGTGTTGTAGTCTGAAAATATGCATGGTATGATCTCGATCTGTTTGTACTAGTTGAGGGCTGATTTGTGTCTTAGTATGTTATCTATTCTGGAGAATATTTCATGTGCACTCAAGAAGAATGTGTATTCTGCTGCTTTAGGATGAAATGTTTTGAATATATCTCTTAAGTCCATCTGGTCCAGTGTGTCATTCAAAGGCATTGTTTCCTAGTTGATTTTCTGTTTAGATGATCCATCCATTGTTGTAAGTGGGGTGTTGAAGTTCCCTACTATTATGGTATCATTATCAATGAGTTTCTTTATGTTTGTGATTAATTGATTTATATACTTGGGTACTGCCACATTTGGATCATAAATGTTTATAACTGTTCGGTCTTCTTTGCTGATAGACCCCTTAATTATGATATAATGCCCTCTTTGTCTCTTGTTAGAGTCTTTATTGTAAACTCTAGATTGTCTGATATAAGTATGGTTACTCTGGCTTTCTTTTGGCGACCACTAGCATAATAGATGGTTCTCCATCCCCTTATTTTCAGTCTGAAGGTATCTTTAGGTCTAAAATGGGTCTCTTGGGCGCCTGGGTGGCGCAGTCGGTTAAGCGTCCGACTTCAGCCAGGTCACGATCTCACGGTCCGTGAGTTCGAGCCCCGCGTCAGGCTCTGGGCTGATGGCTCGGAGCCTGGAGCCTGTTTCCGATTCTGTGTCTCCCTCTCTCTCTGCCCCTCCCCCGTTCATGCTCTGTCTCTCTCTGTCTCAAAAAAAAAAAAAAAAAAAAAAAACGTTGAAAAAAAAAATAAAATGGGTCTCTTGTAAATAGCATATAGATGGATCTTGTTTTCTTATCCATTCTGTTACCCTGTGTCTTTTGATTGAAGTGTTTAGACCATTGATGTTTAGAGTGAGTACCAAAAGATATGAATTTATTACCATGATGTTGCCGGTAGAGTTGGAGTTTTCTGGTTCTTTCTGTTCTCTGGTCCTTTCTAGTCTTTGTTGTTTTTGGTATTTTTTTTCTTTTTTCTTTTCTCCCCTCAGAAGAGACCCCCATAAAATTTCTTGCAGGGCTGGTTTAGTGGTCATGAACGCCTTTAATTTTTGTTTGCGAAACTTTTTATCTCTCCTATTTTAATGACAGCCTTGCTGGATATGGCATTCTTGGCTGCATATTTTTCTGATTCAGCACATTGAATATATCCTGCCACTCCTTTCTGTCCTGCCAAGTTTCTGTGGGTAGGTCTGCTGTGAACCTGATCTGTCTTCCCTTGTAGGTTAAGGACTTTTTTCTCCCTTGCTGCTTTCACGATTCTTTCCTTGCCTGAGTATTTTGTGAATTTGACTATGATATGCCTCGTTGATGGCCAGTTTTTTTTTAATCTAATGGGAGTCCTCTGTGCTTCCTGGATTTTGATGCCTGTGTCTTTCCCCAGGTTAGGAAAGTTTTCTGCTGTGATTTGCTCACATAAATTTTTGTGCTCCTTTTCTCTCTCTTCATCTTCTGGGACCCCTATGATTCAGATGTTTTTTCCTTTTTAATGAGTCACTGAGTTCTTTAATTCTTAAATTGGTGCTCTTTTGCCTTAGTCTCCCTCTTTTTTTCTGCTTGATTATTCTCCATAATTTTGTCCTCAATATTGCTGAATCGTGCTCTGCCTCATCCATCCTTGCCACCGTGGCATCCATTTGAGATTGCAGCTCAGTTATAGCATTCTTTATTTCATCCTGACTACCTTTTACTTCTTACATCCACAAAAAGGGATTCTAATCTATTTTCAATTCTTATTTCAATTCTTATTATTGTGATTCTAAATTCTGGTTCAGACATCTTGCTTGTATCTGTGTTGATTAAGTCCCTAGCTGTCACTTCTTCTTGTTCTTTCTTTTGGGGTGAATTCCTTCATTTTATCATTTTGGAGGAAGAAAAGGAATTACTAAACTAAAAAAAAATTAAAAAATTAAAAACAACACAAAGAAATAAAATAAAGGATGTTAGATCCTAGGTGTGTTTTGGTCTGGTTGTTGAAAAAAGCTGATAGATTAGAGATAAATGGAAAGATAAGAAAATAAAAAAAAAGAAAAAAGGAAAAAAGGAAACTGTTCGAAAAGTTAAAAAAATTAATACAATAAAATAGAATAAAATTAAATGATGAAAGTAAAATAGAATTTAAAAATTTACAAAAAAGGAAAAAATATAGTAGAAAAAAATTTTAAAAAAGCTTTTTAATAAAAATGGAAAACAATAATAGTCTTTCTCTTTCTGTATTCAAGAGTAAGAAAAGAAATGAAAAAGAAAAAAAAGTTGAATAAAAGGAGCAGCAAACAGAATGAAGTACGATTGAAATTACATCTGGTTTTCTGGAGAAGTCAAACTATGAAGCACTTTATAATCTGTAAACTAAGTAGGAAGAGAGACTTGTATTTGTCAAGAGCATTGTTGGCACAGTTCGGTGGGGCTTAGTGTAATGGCTCCGTTCTCCACTAGATGGCACTGCTCAGCTTACTGGGGTGGATTGCTGTGGTGCTTGTAGGCGTGTACACCTATGTGCAGGTGGGGTGAAAATGGTGTCACCCAGCTACCCAGTCTCTAGTATTGGAACTGTGTGCTCTCCACGACTGGCAGTTGAGTACCCTTACTTTGTCTCTGGCTTCTTCTCACTCTCTTCTTCTACACTGTCTGTGACCAAGCCATCAGGCTACCAGGTGGCACCTCCCTCCAGAGTTTTATCTCAAACGTGGCTGTGTTTCCCGACCCCTCACTTCTGAGTGATTGTGGCTTTGACCCACTCAGACCTTCTGGGGGAGGGTCTTACCGAGCAATGGCCTGGTGCTTGCCTGCCCCCAGGAACATTCACAGGACCATGCTGCTGCCAATGCCAGAGACTGCAGCTGGGTGCTGGCCCAGCCCAGAAAAAGTTTAGCCATCTTGTAGCAGCAGTGTTTCAGGGTTTATGGAAAATCACAGCACATATCTGGTGCCAGGCTTCCCCCTTAAGGACCTTGTTCCAGTGCCAGAGAATGTGGTTGTTCTCCCAGGTCCGCTGAGAACTTTGCCTGTGGGGTGGCTGCACAGCCTCTACCAGATGTCCTCCCAACAGGGGAGCCTCCTCTCCCCGTGTGCCTTTCCCCATGTCCGGGCCCACCCGGACTTCACTCCTGTCCTGGGGATTCACCCTTCCCACCAGAGCACCACCGGGTATGGAACTGTGGAGTTGCAGACCCTGTGCTCCCCTGTTTATAGAGTCTTAATGGAATTTAAACCCTCTCCTTTCTCCTTTCTCCATTTTTTATTCAGTCCCTGTGGCTGTTTCCACTTTTCCTCTTTCTCTCGAGCTGCTTTTCCCGTACTCTCCCCCCATCTCCATCCTCTCTCCACAAGCAAAAACAGCTCCCTGCCCTCTGTGGCTTCTCTCTCCCCCAGTTCACCTCCCCGGGCCGCGTACCTGCCAAGTTCTGTGGTTCAGGTTTTTCAGATTGTTGTGTTAATGCTCAAATTAGTTTTCTAGATGCGCAGGATGGTTTAGTGTGGATCTGGCTGCATTTAAAGGACAAGAGACGTAAAAACAACTTCCCTACTGTTCCGCCATCTTGGCCCCTCAAAAAGGATTTTTTTTAATGTTTATTTATTTTGAGAGAGAGAGACAGAGTGTGAGTGGGAGAGGGGCAATGCGAGAGGGAGACTGAATCTGAAGCAGGTTTCAGGCTCTGAGCTGTCAGCACAGAGCCTGATGTGGGGCTTGAACCCATGAACCATGAGATCATAACTTGCGCTGGTCAGACACTCAACTGACTGAGCTACCCAGGCACTCTGATGCAGCCATTAACTCCCTACATGAGTGAAACATCACTACCATGTGAAAGGGGAAGGATTAACCATAGGTTCAAAGTCTGATTGATCTTTTCCTGCCAGTAGAATTCATCACAAGTCTTGAATGTGAACCTATAGGCTTTAAAAACAAAAAACAGAGGGTAAATACCAAAAGAAGTTACAAATATTTGTTTACTCATGTTCACAGCAGCATTATGACAATAGCCAAAAGGTAGAAGCATCCAGGTGTCCACAGATGAATAGATAAACAAAATGTGGTGAATATATACATTCGAGTATTATTCAGCCTGCAAAAGTGGTGGACTTGTGATACAGGCTGTGGTACAGATGAACCTTGTAGACCTTGTGAGACGTGAAATAAGCCAGTCCCAAAAGGAAAAATAGTGAGTCCACGTGTATGAAGTACCTAGAGTGGTCAGATTCACAGAGACAGAATGTAGAATGGGGGTGGCCAGTGGTTGAAGGAGGGAGTTGTTTAACGAGTACAGGGTTACACTTGGGAAGATTAAAAAAACGCTCTGGAGATGAATGGTGGTCATGGTTGTACAACCATTCGGATATGCCTAATGCCACTGACATGTACACCTAAAAAGGTGAAAATAGCACATTTCATGTTAGGTGTATTTACCACAGTTAAGAAAAAATTGAGAGAGGGAAAAAAGAAGAAAGGAGAAGATTATTTAACTTCTGTTCAGGGGAGAGCTCTCTGATTCTTTAACATCTCTGGGCCAGAAAATTCTCACATTTTCTCAACTCCCTTTCCTAGGTTCTCCACGCACTCTTCTCTTGTAATCCTCCTCTCCAAGCCGTCATCTCTATGACTGAGAGGTTTAGGGCTAGCTCGTATCCCCAAGTCCCTGCCTCTCCCACTTGCTTCCATGTGGGAGTCACCCAGCTAGTCGCTGGGTTATTTTTCTGAGAAAATTGTTCTGCAGGCAGTTGTAGATTTGGTGTGTCTGTGAGACGAAGTGAGTTTGGGACCCTCCTAGTCACCACGTTGAAGGGCAGTTAAGTTCTGAGTGAAGGTGCCATTTTATTTTAAGTAGTCTCTACACCCAACGTGGGGCTTGAACTCATGACCCCGAGGTCAAGAGTCCACAGTGCGCTACTGAGCCAGCCAGGTGCCACCTGAAGGTGCCATTTTAAATGGGCCGATCTGAGGGACCTCCAGAGAAGCGGAGTTTCCACACAGCATGATGAAGGTGAGTGAACCCCTGGTGCTCACCTGGGAGGAGAGCATCCTAGGTGGAAGCAGGAAGGACAAGTGCACAATTCTTTGTTTCTAAACTATATTTCCATTGGGACCACAGTTCTTATGGACATCGTGTTATGAAGCAGTACTTGCTTTTACTTGTCTATCATCTTCTTTTTTTTTTTTAATTTATTTTTGAGAGAGGGAGAGAGAGAGAGAGAAAGAGAGAGAGAGAGAGAGACAGGGAGGGGCAGAGAGAAAGGGAGACACAAAATCTGAAGCAGGCTCCAGGCTCTGAGCTGTTAGCACAGAGTCCGATGAGGGGCTCGAACTCATGAACCGTGAGATCATGACCTGAGCTGAAGTTGGATCCTTAACTGACTGAGTCACCCAGGCATCCCTTGTATAACATCTTCTAACTAGCGCCTGGACCAGCCAGTGCTCACAGTGTCAGCTTTCAGTGATGCTCTGAGCCTTGGTATTCCAGGATGGGCTACAAAGGTGCATTCACCCTATGTTTCTGAGGTCATGAGCTTCCAGGGCTGCTGTTCCTATCCCCCATCCTTAGACCAAGGCCTGTTTTCTTCTTAGTGTCTCTTACTGTGCCCTTTATCAAAGGCTAACTTTACCACCTGCCTGTTGATTTCAGTTGTCATCACCCACGTTCAGTGCAGGATTTTGTACAAGACTAGGAGGATAATATCTTAGGTTTCATTTCCAATCATCATGCCTGATGAAGCAAAGAGCATCACGTTTGCTTTCTGAGATAGATAACTCATATTATTGAGTTGAGTGCTTTGGGGAGGAATTAAAATGATTCTGCTCTTCTTATATTTATTAGCCACCATCTTTATCAGGAATTGTTTCATTGCAATGAATGGGAGCCAATTTATCAAAGGTCAAGATCCATGGGCAGCCTTCTCCTGCCACCCTGGGGTCATTTGGAAATATGTAGAAGACATTTTTTTGTTTGTTTGTTTTTAAAGTAGGCTCCACACCCAGTGCGGAGCCCAACAGGGAGCTTGAACTCACGACCCTGAGGTCAAGACCTGAGCTGAAATCAAGAGTTGGACATTTAATCTACTGAGCCACCCAGGCACCCTGGGGGCACTTTTAATCATCTTATCTCTGTATCTCCTATGGTCCCTGCTTTGTTAACCTTCTTTCTCAGCCAGCCTCCTAGTTTATGCCCTCCATAGCTGCAATAGACTGAATGGGTCCCCACAATATTCATGTGTTGAGACCTAACCTCCAATGCGATGGTATTAGGAGATGAGGTCTTGAGAGGTGATGATTAGGTATTGGGAGATGATGAGGTCATGTGGATGATACCCTTGCATGGAATTAGTGCCCTTGGAAAACAGATAGTAGAGAGCTCCCCTACCCCTTCCAGCACGTGATGTGAGAAGGCTGTCTATGAACCAGTGGCTCTCACCAGACACCGAATCTGCCAGCATCCCTGTCTTAGACTGCCAGCCTCCAGAACTGTGCGAAATGAGTTTCTGTTGTTTGTAAGCTACACAGCCTATAATGTTCTGTGGTAGAAGCCCAAGGCAACTAAGACAGTAACTTTGGTGGGTCTAACTTGACATGAATGTTAGTTCCAACACCATGTGACTGATTCAAGCTCTGTTTGTCAGTTGCACATGCCTTTGTGGTGTGGGAGGAGCTGATGGCCATAGATCAGGTTCTGCCTTTCCCAGTCCAAATGGTGGTGGTGAGTGGAGTGGCATCTTCCAAGCTGCAGTGAGGTAGATTCTTTAAGAAGGGGCTATTGATGGGGAATGAATGGTGGGTGTCTTTGGCTCAGCAACATAAGTCCATGTAGTTCATGGGGACACTTAGTCAATATTAGTAAATTCCAGCTTCAGGTTAAGACATTATCTTGAGCTCATTATTCTTCTAAAGCAACTAAACTAATCCTGCCAGCAGATTAGCATAGAAGTAGAGAAGCTTAACCTGATGTGCTTCCTTTATTTCTGGCCCTTTATGATCATAAAGCAGGTTCAAAGCTGAGTTTTAGTCTTCATTTTGAGTTTTTCTGGGTTTTCACCTAGCTTGGTCAGAATATTAATATTTAACTTATAATGTCAAAGGTAGTCAAATCATAAACTTTAAGAAAATTTTAGAGATAGTGCAGAGTTTTAAAATGGAGATAAGCCACTTACTTTGTAGTGATGCATAAACTCTGGGGCACTGGAGATGTTAATTAATTTTAATAGCTCCAAGGACATTAATTAATATTTATTGAGATCCAGCGAGGTTTATTCAATTTGGTGCAATTTAAAAAACAGTAAAGTTCTTTGCCTCTAATATTTGTTGAATGTTAATCACATGAGACAACTATCATTGCCATCACTGAATTAGGAATAAAAGTAAAACCATTTTTACATAGACAAAAAGTTTTAAATGTCTGTTTTTCTAGTTATTATTCCCTTAAATCAAATTGAAGACTTCAGAAGTGCTTCTAATACAATTAAAATTCTTCTTTCATTGAAATATAGAAAGATAGAGTCAATTGTTACCTTATAGACTTAATGGTAGTCCCTGGTTGTTTTATGAGAAAAATGAAACCTAATGAAGGGGCTAAGTGACGAGTTTTAAGTCACATGGCTAATGGGATATCTTTCCTGATTAGTTTATTCCCTTAATAACTATGCTGTGAGCTTGTTGGATGCTCTCTAGGAAGAGGGGAAAGTTGCTTGGAAAAAGGGCCCATCAGTATTGCAAACTGGAGACAAACAAACTGGTGTTTCCTTAATGAGATGTTTTATGATTCCAAAAACACTGAATGATGATCAACTTTATATATATATATATATATATATATATATATATATATATATATATATCTTGACGGGGAGGGGGCGAAGAGGCAGAGAGAGATGGAAAGAGAAAAGAGAGAGAAATCCCAAGCAGGCTCTAAGGAGCCTGACTTGGGGCTTGAACTCATGAACCTGTGAAATCATGACCTGAGCCAAAGTCAAGAGTTGGACATTTGACCGACTGAGCCATTCAGTTGACCCCAACTTTATATTGTTTTTAAGAAATCTGTTGTAACATATCTAAATGTGCTTGAAAATTTATGTACTGATGTTCTTTTAGGTTTTTATTTTGAATCTTCAAACTGTTTCCCCCCCTCCCCAGAAAAACAAAACAAATTCAAAGTCATCAGGGAATTATCAATCATGTTACGGAGGAACTAGTGGGAAATAGGACCAATATGTAAAAACTAATCAAATCGATAAATAGGTTCAAGAATAAAGGATCCCCCTGAAACAGTAGCAAAGAGTCTTCTGAATGGAGAACAAAGCAGATTTTCACAGAGATCAGAAGCATAATGCTGTAATCATTTACTTTTTTTTTTAAACTGAGGCTATTATAGATATACATAAAATGTAATACTAATCTGAAGCATTCATCTGGATGAATTTTTGTACATATAGTGTGTGTATTTCCATGTAACTACTACCCAGATCAATACCTCCAGCATCAACCAAGATGCCTGTTCCCAGTCTATACTTTATCCCTGCTAAGGAAACTACCATCTGACTGCCAGCATCATTGGAGCATTATATTTCTTAAAGTTTGAAACTAGGAAATTATCATAATTTATTTGCCATTCATTAATTTAATAAATATTTAACGACTATAATAAACTTTACACAGGCATTGGACATCACTGGTGAAAATGACAGACACCATTTCTCATTAGTGTAAATAATGCTGTGATCATTTTTACTGCATTTTGAAAGTCTTTTTTCCCTTAAATTTCATTCCAATTGTGTATCTTTAGGAAAGATATTACATATATCATTTTATATTATCTCTTATAGTTTTAATATGTGATTTGAACTTTTAAAAAATTTTTTTTGAGAGAGATAACCAGAATGAATGGGGAAGAGAGGGCAAGAGGGAAAGAGAGAGAGAGTGAGAGAGAATCTTAAGCAGGCTCCAAGCTCAGTGTGGAGTCCGATGTGGGCCTTGATCCCACAATCTTGTGTTCATGATCTGAGCCAAAATCAAGAGTCAGATTCTCAACCAACTGAACCACGAAACACCCTTAAAACTTTTTTTTTTTTGAAGTGTAAAGAAGAGAATTATGAGAACAAGAGGATATAACTTTCTTAGTTGACCCACTGGGAACACTGGCTCTCAGGACCAAGCAGCTATAGCACTTTTACCAACTTGGGGCAGCACCTCTTAGTGAAGGTAAAGCGCCCAAACAGAATAAAATGCACGGACCTGTGCATTATGCCCTAAGTTGCTGTGATGCAGGAGAGGGGCCAAGGCCAGCTGTAGGAAGAGGAAGACAGAATGTCCCAGGGGAAATGCATGGGCTCCCGCTGTCTGTAGGTGGAACTAGATCTCCACAGCTGATTTCACTTTTGAAATATATTAGTTGTACTCAGAGGGCAAAATGGGCAGGTGAAACTCTTTTTTAAAATTGAGTATAATTAACATGCAGTGTAATATTAGTTATAGGTGTACAATAGAGTGATTCAACAATTCTATACATTACGCATCTAGTTAAGTGTGCTCTTTAATACCCTTTATCTATTTCACCTGTTCCCTATCTACCTCTCCTCTGGCAACCGCCAGTTTGTTCTCTGTGTTTAAGGGTCTGTTTTTTTTCCCTTTTTTAATTTGTTCTGTTTCTTAAATTCCACATATGAGTGAAATTATATGGTATTTGTCTTTCTCTGACTGACTTACTTCACTTAGCGTTGTACACTCTAGGTCCATCCATGTTATTGCAAATGGCAATATCTCATTTTTTATAGTTGAGTAATATTCCATTGTGTATATATGCCACATCTTCTTTATTATACATCTATGGATGGACACTTGAGTTGTTTCCATATCTTGGCTGATGTAAATAATGCAGAAAGACATAGGGGTGCATATATCTTTTCAAATTAGTGCGTTCATTTTCTTTGGGTAAATACCCAACAGTGGAGTTACTTGTACACTGTTCGGAATGCTAATTAGAGAGTCTTGACTGTTCTATCAGAAGTCTCCCTGCAGTCCCTATATCTAAATGATGACTAAAAGCTTGCTGAGTGTATTTCCCAGAAAGAAACACACTCCAAAGTTTACTTAATTATATGTACTATTCTGTGCCAGTATTCTTGGATATTTCAGCCCTATCATAGGGAGTCAACTTATGACTTTCATACGTGAGAACTGAAGTTAGACACAGTTGTTTTTGGAAAGGGGAAACACACCTTTCAGTTTTTTAAAAACAATTTTGAAAGAGATGTCCACTTTCACTCTTTCTAATAAACAATTGGCACCAGTGAAAGCTAACCAATCTATCTCCATAGGAAATGGCTTGTAGAGAGTGGGGCTTGATCTATATAGATTTATGGGGTCTCCAAAGCAATCAACAGACAGCCATTTACCATTTACCAAAAAGGCTTGGGAAGGAAATAGTAGACAAGTTCACAGACTAATGGCCCAAAGAGCTGTTGAGTTTGCTCTTTTTTCCTTCCTGGAGGGAATGGGAGACTTCCCAGATGAACATTTATTTCAGACAATTAAATACAAGGTCATGATTGACATGTTTTCATGTTTTCTTTCTTGGCTTGACATAGAAAATCTACTGGAATCAGGCTAATTTACAAATGAAGGGGTTGATTTTCCCTTTGGTTTGTGGGCATAATTGTCTCCATTAACTTTAATGGGAGTTTTGGGGCCTGGTCTGAAGGGAGAATGGATGGTTTATAGTGAGTGCCGGCTCTGTGCTATTAAATCCATGGGGAAGAAATGCAGTGTATGTTTCGACACCCAACTTCTATACCGTGAAGAAAATAGAAGCTGTTTGAAAGCATTCACATTTTTCTCTATCAATGCCTTACAAAGAAATGAAATGAAAGCCCAGCGTGCACAAGAGCGATTTTATGTGGCCATTGAAAAGATTAAGGATCATCTTAAAAACATTGCAAACATTTTGTCTGGAGTAATGGGGTTGTATGCAGCAAATAAATGCACAGCAACAGAAAAGCCCAGCTTCTGCATCTTCTAACCAATGCAAGTTCAGGTTGGCCAATAGAAACTTCCATAAAATTCAGAGAGTGGCAATCTAATCCTCTGAGAAATGAATGTAAGATATTATCAGGGAGGTATTTCACAAAGAGGGTCTCTGTTTCACTCTTTTAAGATTGTGTATCAAGAGTCCTCTAGGCATCTGGACAAGACACTGAATTCACAATTATGACGCCATTAGATTAATGGTATAACCATCACATGGCATTGTGTACTATGTGGAAATGACAAAAGGGCTCTGGGTGAGTGGAACTCTACTCTGGATTTAATTTATTTTCTGAAATGTTAATTGTCTTCTTCAGTGCCTGGCACATAATTGGCACCCAGTAGTATTTTTTGAATGAAGAATGAGTGATGGAGTGTTTACAATGCAGAATACAGTGTCTTAATCAAGAGAATCAGATATGGTCCTTGCTGTCAAGAAACCACTGTCTAATAGTTTCACATACACAACTAGCGTGTCCTTTTTTCAGCTCTTATGTGTAATCCAAACACAAGGCTTATTATCTTGACTGCAGTATTTTTTAAAAAGTATAATCCAGGTGTAATGGGAGAAAACAGAAGGAGTGGTGAATTTTGCCTGGGAAGTTTTCATGAAGGAAATACCAGTTGACTTAGGCTCCTGTGATAGGAAAAGGGATGAGCAGAGAATCAGAGATGTGAAGATGCACATCCTTTACAGGGAATAACAAACAATCTAGTATGGACAAAGCTAACTTGGTCTGTGTGGGAGGACAATGGATGGTAGAGGTGCAATTGTAAAGAATCTTGAATATTATAGGAAGGACTTTGGGTATTTGTCTTTTATTAAATGCTGGAATCGCTGGCTCATTTTTAAAATTTTGCTTTGTTTTTTCAGAGAGAGAGTGCATGTGATCGGGGGAAAGGGAAAGAGAGGAGAGGGGGAGAGAGAGAGAGAGAGAGAGAGAGAGAGAGAGAGAGGCAGGCAGAGAATTCCAAGCAGGCTCCATATTTAGCATGGAGTCTGATGGAGGGCTCGATCCCATGACCCCAGGATCAGGACCTGAGCCAACATCAAGAGTTGGACACTCAACTAACTGAGCCACCCAGGTGCCCCGGACTCATTTTTAAAAGAAAATTAGGGTGATGTCATGATTAAATCTGAATTTTAGAAGGACGACTCTGACGTCAATATAGAGAATATATTGAGAGGGAGAAAAAAAGATTGTAGACAGTGATGTTCATTACAGCGATCATTGTAATTTGATGATAATGAGCAAGAGTAGGGTCAAAGGCAATGGGGCTGGGTCTGCCTAAGCATTCATTCACCCTTACACTCCCCCACCTGTCTACCCGCTCATCCTTTGAATCATTTACTCAATCAATAAGTATTTATGAAGGGCTGGAGTCAACACGGGTGCTTCCTTCACAGGCACTTTGTCTCCTTCACTCTCTTAACAAACCTTGATTTCTTTCTGATACTGAGTGGCCATGTGCTTTTGGAGAGACTGAGCTCTTCCTCAGTCCCACGCTATTGATCTTAATTAGTATAAATTATTCATTAATTTATTCAGTATTTATGGAGTACCTTCTAGGTTATAGGTACTGTTTTCAGAACTGGGGATATAACAGTGAGATGAAGAATTATGATTTCTCCAGTTAAGATGCTCACACTCTGTTGCTGGAGACATTTACCATGACTGGAGTACATAAAAATTAACGTTAGTCAGACTTGTTTTTTAAAATTATCTTTTAAGTGTTTATTTATCTTTGAGAGACAGAGAGAGACAGCATGAGCAGGGGAGGGGCAGAGAGAGAGGGAGACATAGAACATGAAGCAGGCTCCAGTCCCCTAGCTGTCAGCACAGAGCCTGACGCAGGGCTCAAACTCACAAGCCATGAGATCATGACCTGAGCCGAAGTCGGACACTTAACCGGCTGAGCCACCCAGGCGCCCTACTCCAGTCAGACTTGTAATGCTTATCCATATCTTTTCCTGGGCATACCCACTCTCTTACACTTAGGCAGAACCAAAGTGACTCATCATTTCTTAGCCAGGATCTCTGAGTTTGTGTGGTGGACCAGTATCCTGCTATTACCTGAGTAGGCTTTGCTTGGGCGGTAAATAAGTTTCTGCTTATACAATAACCAAGATTTTCAGAGTTCATTGTTAGTGTAGCATAACCTAGCCTAACCCCACTGATACAACGATTAATGCTAATATTCAGGTCTGAGTTAAGTGCTGTGGAAGCCCAGAGAAAGGAGAAAATGATTGGGAGTTAGCTGAGCAGGTAGGCAAGCAAGAGGCTTCAATGGAGCAGAACCGTCCTGGGCAAGGCTTGGGGGCTGAAATGGCCTGACAAGTGGGGAGATTACTTTGGCTGGAGGTAGAGTGTGTGGCCTAGAGAATGGCTTTTGTCAGTCCAGGAGTTCAGCTCATTACTGCAGAGTGCCTTCCCAGCATGCTGATTGTGAATGGTGGAAGACAGCAAGAGTCCCCAGTATACAGAGAAAATCAAATGTCAGAGCTTTTACCGAATCATAATAATTAGGGATAGAATTAAGGGTTTCCTTTCCACTTCAGACTTTCAGCTTTTGCTGCCACTAAATAGCATTGAATGAAGTGATACAACCTATTAGGGTCTTTCACACAGCTCCCTTTAGAGAGATTAAACTTTGGAACCAATGGTGTAAACAGGAATTATTCAGGCAGAATTAATAAGAGTGGGCGGATGCCATTTGAGTTGTACATATTTATAGTTTAAAAAAAAAAGGAGACCTAAAAATACCCTTAGAGCAGTGACATGTTTTGTGGCAGATGTAGTTTGATAGTGAGCGACAATTACACCATTCACCAGGCGTAATTATTTTTTAAATGTCTCCTCTATGGCTCATAAACTAATAAAGAAGTACATGCTGTCAGAGAACTTGTTAGACGTCTCAAGAAAACGCATAGGCTAGAAAATACTCTTTAGTTACTTTGCAAAACTAAAGAGAATTTTGCTTTTCCCTCCGTAGTTCTTGACGTTAAAAAAAAAAAAAACAAGCCGGTAAGTAATCAGTGATTTCTTAACACTCAAGACTATAAAGTCTTCTACTTGAAAGCAGGAACGTGCGAGTTGTTTTTATATTTTTCCCAAAGTGTAATGCAAGCCAATACAATAAGTGAGTTTATTCAGTTGCACAACAAATATTTGCCAAGTGCCTACTCAGAGTCGGGCAGTACCCTAAGTGCTAGAGGTACAGCGGTCAACAAGCTGGATTCATTGCTGCCTGAAGAAACTTGCATTTGGGTGGAGGAAGAGACTAGAAGCCAATAAATGAATAAATGTAAATAATGTCAGGTGGTGGTCAGGCTACAGAGAAAATAAAGAAGGGGTGGGACATATTGAGGGTTGTTTGCTATATCATGTAGAGTGGTCAGGGAGGGCCTCACCTTGGTAAAGTGACATTTGTTCAGAGACCTGGAGGAAATAAAGACCATGTGGATATCTGGGGAAAGATAGATCCTGGCAGGAGGGGCAGCCACGCAAAGACCTTGAGGTGGGGTGTGCTTGGCATGTCGTAGGAGCAACGAGAAGGCCGGTGTGGCAGGAGGGCAGTGAGCAAGGGGGAGACTGAGTTCAAAGGGATCTTGGGTCATATCCCATAGGACTTGTAGGTCGTGCTAGGGACTTTGGCTTTTGTGCCGAGTGGTCAGGGAAGCCACTGAAGACTCCAGAGGAGTGTGTAGTCTGGCTCTTAAGGGCTGAGTTGTGTCCTCCTGAAATTCATTTGTTAAAGTTCCTAGCCCTCCAGTCACAGAATGTGGCTGTATTTGGAGCTAGGGCCTTTAAAGAGTTAATTTACGTAAAATCACGTTATATGCATGGACCCCGGTTCAAGATGAGTGGTATCCTTACAAGAAGAAGAGATTAGGACACAGATACACACAGAGGAAAGGCGATGTGAAGACACAGGGAGGAGACGGCCATATGCAAGCCAAGGAGAGAGGCCTCAGGGGAAACCAATCCAGCCTGCACCTTGATCTTGGATGTTCTGCCTCCCGAACTTTGAGAAATAAATTCCTGTTGTTTAAGCTCTGTAGATGGTGGTACTTTGTTATGGCAGCCCTGGCAGACTAAAGCACTGACCTTCTTTTTAAAACAGATTATTCTGGGGGTGCCTGGGTGGCTCAGTCAGTAAAGTGTCCGACTTCTGCTCAGGTCATGATCTCGCAGTTTGTGAATTTGAACCTCGCATGGGGCTCTGTGCTGGCAGCTCAGAGCCTGGAGCCTGCTTCAGATTCTATGTCTCCCTCTCTCTCTACCCCTCCCCTGCTCTCTCATTCTCTCTCTCTCAAAAATAAATAAACATTAAAAAAATAAAAAAAAATAAAACAGATCGTCCTGTCCTCTGTGTGAGTACAGAATGTGGGGGGCAAGGGTAAAATCTGGAAGAACAGGTAGATGTTATTTTAATAATCCAGGTGGGATTTGCTGGTGCTCAGTTCTGAGAGGTAGGAATGGAGGAGGTGTGAAATGGTTAGATTTGAAATATATTTTCAAGGCAGAAAGGAGGGAATTTGTTCTTGGCTTAAGTGCTGGGTGTGAGAAGAAGAGAGGAGTCAAGGCTGTGTCCTAGGTTTTGGCCTGAACAACTAGAAAAATGACATTGCTGTTTACTGAGATGGGAAAGACAGAAAGGAGCAGTTTGGGAGGGCGGTGGGGTGATCAGGGAGTATGACTGGGGTGTGTGAGTCTGACAAGTCTATCAGAGAGCCGGTAAATGCATCTTCAGCCAGGTAATGGGAAAGAGAGTTTCAAGAGCCTTTGTCTACTGACCACTCGCTAGGTGATTATACAAGCTCATTGACTAAATGAGTGAATGAATTTGAAGATGAAGATGTTAGCTCTGCTTTTTCTGACTTTGGGAAAAGCATATTACAACTCGGCATTTGAACAAAATGTCAATGCTACTGCAGAGACATTTTGTTGTAAGCTATATTTTTACAAGTTATGTGAAGGCAGTTTAGGGATTCCATTGTAAAGATACGGGCTACATTATTGTCTTGAGGGTATTTTCCAAATGTATTTAAATGAGACATTTAATTTGAATAACAAGACGTTTGATATTCTATAACCTCTCTGGAACAGTTCTTTGTGCTTTTGTCTAATAGGTGTTTAGTCCATCCTGTCCCCTTAGGTCTGTCCACATCGTGGCCTCTAGGAGAAGCCTGGAGAAGTGTTACCCTACACTGACATGGCTAAGAGTGTCCACTTAGTGATTCTACACATCTTTCAGATGATGTGTAGTGTCCTCTAAAGGAGATAGAGCACATTAGGGAAAATTTAAAATTTCATCCAGTGGGCATACTGTGACACCTATAAATATTTGTGAATGTAATTGGTTTTTAGCTGTGACTTCTTCCTTGACACTATTTTCATAACATTTCAAACTTAGAGATAAGTTTCAAGAATAGTGCATGGAATTTCTGAATACCCTTTGCCTGAAATCACTAATTATTTCCAGTTTACCTATTCCCTCTTTGACTCTTTCTCTCTCCATGCATGCACATGTGTACATTTATTTATTTATTTATATTATTTATTTTCTTTATTTAGTATTTATTTATTTTATTTATTTATTTTTTTAGCTATATGAAATTTATTGTCAAATTGGTTTCCATACAACACCCAGTGCTCATCCCAAAAGGTGCCCTCCTTAATACCCATCACCCACCCTCCCCTCCCTCCCACCTCCCATCAACCCTCAGTTTGTTCTCAGTTTTTAAGAGTCTCTTATGCTTTGGCTCTTTCCCACTCTAACCTCTATTTTTTTTTTTCCTTCCCCTCCCCCATGGGTTCCTGTTAAGTTTCTCAGGATCCACATAAGAGTGAAAACATATGGTATCTGTCTTTCTCTGTATGGCTTATTTCACTTAGCATCACACTCTCCAGTTCCATCCACGTTGCTACAAAGGGCCATATTTCATTCTTTCTCATTGCCACGTAGTACTCCATTGTGTATACAAACCACAATTTCTTTATCCATTTATCAGTTGATGGGCATTTAGGCTCTTTCCATAATTTGGCTATTGTTGAGAGTGCTACTATAGACATTGGGGTACATGTGCCCCTATGCATCAGTACTCCTGTATCCCTTGGGTAAATTCCTAGCAGTATGCACATTTTTTTCATTACACGAGAAAAAGTTGGAAACACCATCCTCTTTTATCCCTAAATACTTCAGTCTGCATTTCCTTAAAATGTGAATATTCTGTTACATAATCATACATTATCAATATCAGGAAATTTACCATTTATATAATGTTATTTAGTCCATAGTCCAAACATACTCAAATTTTTCATTAGTGGCAATAATGTCCTTTATAACCATTTTCTCCCCCTGGCATGGGATCTGACGATCCAAGGACAAAGATGGCCTTTATTTGTGCTAGCTTCTTTTTCTATAATCTAATAGTTTCTCAGCCTGTCTTTATCTTCTTGATTATGACATTTTTGAAAAATAGAGGTCATTTATTTGATAGAATGTCTATTTGGCTTGTTTCTATCTCTTCATGACTAGATTTGCGTTCTGCATTTCGGCAGGAATAGCACAGAAGTGATGTTGATACCCTCTTGGTGCATTGTATCAGAAGGCACATGCCTTTTTGTCCCAATTTTGGTGATGGTCATTTTGCTCGCTTGTTAAGGTGAGGTTGCTCCCTTGAATGTTACTTTTGCTCCCTCTGTAGTGAATAAATAATTTCTGGGAGATACCATGAGACTTCTATAAATGTCATGTTTCTCATTAAGCTTTTGCCTACCACTTTTAGTATCTGATGATGAGTTTCTGTCTCCAGGTTGATTAAGCTATAGGACATCTATTGAACTAGACATTTATAGGGTTATTACTTTTTAGATCTGCCTGTGGAGTTCAGTGGATCATCACTGAGCATACATGTACTCATGGCTTTCTTTGGTCATAAAGGTCATGATTAATTAAAATGCTCTGGCAAGGTGTCACATCCTGGGAAGTCAAAGGGATCTGTTCTAGCACTCATTTAATATTTGAAGACCGACCATCTTACAGAGTTGACAGTTCTGGATATGTGGAATGTGTATGACGTACATGTACTTCTGGGTAGTACAGAATAAATGTTATAAAGTAAGTCCCTGATATGAGCTTTGTTTTCATTTACCCTTCCATTCAGAAGTGGAATGAACAACATTCCGTTACTTGAAGGTTTCATTGATGTTTCAGTAAATTAAAGTATTGCATAGCTAAATGTAAAAAGACCATCTTCCAAGCACTTTCGGGAATCTGTATTTCTTATGACAACATGGGAAGTTTATAGATGTCATCACCCACACATGTCTGATACTGTCCTCCTCCTCTTCCTGTTATGTAAGTTTTGTGTTATAGGTCACATGCATTGCAATTTTTTCCTCAGTTTTTTCATGATTAGCAACCATGTAATACCTCAAAACCCAAATTAGGGTACAAATTATGTGTTTAACTGATAATCCATACAAAACAGTGAATATCATTGCCCCAAGAGTATTGGATCAATTCACAAACAATGTCACAAATAATAAAATTTGTAAATATTCAGCAAAAGGAAACAAAATACTCAGAGATTCTCAGTTTCCTGTGTATGTCAATGGCTTTCAGGTTACCAGGTTTTCTCAGGTGGCTGTGATACTTATATGTTAATTCTGCCTTGGCATGGAGCCCATCTTACTGGAGTGGTCCTGGCCTAGCCAGGATGTTCACCAAGATCTGGCCCCTTCCCAGCCTCTTTCTAGCCCTCCTAGGTACCCATACAGACTCAGGGGCTTGTGGGAGACATGTGAATAAAAAAAGAACAGAACAAGGATTTGCCACCACAAGTAGTGAGTGCAGTGTGACTGGACACTCTCACCCCGCCATTTGCTAGCGGCTTTCTTCAGGACCCTGTGCTGAGTGAGGCAGAACCGAGTTTCTGTTTGCGCGCTGTCGTGGGTTTCATAAACAAGTCTCAGGCATCACTTCCAGTGAAGAATATTTTAGATTTTTTTAGAATTTTAGATGTGAATTTTTAGAATTTTAGAATTAGAAATTTAGAAACTTAGAATTTTTAATGTGCTCTTATATTGCAAGACCGAACTCGCAGTCTGTTCAGAGGCAGCAAGCGACAAGTTATTAAACTCTGATTTTTGTTGTATGTGCTTAAAATGAGGACTCCTAGGTTTCGGTTTGATTTTAGTGGAAGGAATGGGAGTATAGAAACCTAACAGAGCAGGGGAGACTTTCATTATGATGATGGCCCAGAGTTACATCTTTTTGTAGGATGTGAGCCCAGTAAACTTTCAAAGGGAGAAAATACACAGACCTTGAGCTCATGCCGAGATGATCACTTAAGGAACCCCTAATCTCCTTCGTGGGGACTGAATACTCTTGCATCCCCAGCGGCTTTCTTTTCCTTGTGTTCTGTATTTACCATGCTTTATTTACAGGAGCAGGAAATCTAGCACCGCGTGAGTAGATTACTTCTATTGTAGTATTTGGCTTGGTGCTGGGACATTGAGTAGCTCATAAGATGAATATACTCTTTTTACATATGTGTATATAAACCTGGTAACATTTTCAGCAGTGTTCTTGAAGCTTTCAAATGTTCGCTGCTATTTAGAGGAACTAAGAGTTCAATCACACAGTCATTTCTTTATGTAAATTCAGATGAGGCACCTATAGATCCACAGTGAAATCTTCACCCTTTTGGGGAGATAGCTCATGCGGCCGGGGTAGTCTGGCTGCCTCATGTTAGTTGTGCCCACAGGTACTGCTCCCCTTCAATGCTTGTTTATTGAACTAGAGCGGGCTAATAGCCCACTGTTTTATTAAGTGGAAGGGTTTATGGGCAGTTAGACGGTCAATAACATTGACCATTCATAAATCAAATAATTAAGTCAAATGAAGCCCACACAAGGTAAGCTGACACTTAGATAGAAAGTAACTTCCCAAGGGCACTTCACCTGGTACAATTTATTTTGCTAGACTTCAGGTTATTCTGGGTGTAGCTGGGAGTGGTAGTTTTGGTTTGGGGAATGCGTAGTAATACACAGAGCGCAGCCTGAACCTGGGCAGTTGTTTTGATTCTCCCACTACTGTGCAATGGCACTGTCATATTTAGCGAGCTGTTCATTCCCCAAGGGTACTCTACAAGGCTCTTGTGAACCTGCCAGGACTCAGACCGGGAAACTAATGTCACCACACACACCTCACCCTCCTACAGAGATTTATCTGTTCCAAAGAGGAGTTCTCACTGGCTGCTTCCTCTAGGGAAGAGCAGGAAAGTTCTCAGAGCCTTCTCTCAAATGCCCTCCGTGCAAGATCAAGGGGAGGAAATCAGGGAAACAAAAGAACTCCCGTTAAACTAAGTGCCATCTTTAGCTTTAGAAATCGTAATGATAATAATGCTATCATTTGCCATTTACAAAGCACCTGTGAGATGCCAAGCATTGCACCGTAATCTTCGCACACATTGACTCACAAGCTCGAAACAGCCTTATGGGGCAGGTCCTGTCCTCCTTTAACAGATGAACTGGGCTCCGAATATGGAGCAAGAAGGCCGAAATTTAAACCCAGATGAGACTGCCTTCAATAAGCATTTAGTTGGAAGAATAAGCCAAGGCCAGATGACCCTGGGGGTGGAGTAAACCAACTTCTCTGTAATACAGATTTCTAGGGCTTATGCCTGAGCTGGGAGTGTGAGTAGGGGATACTGAGCTGTGGAGCTTTGTGGTTCCAACAAGACAATAACGACTACTCATGCAGTGCTTAGTAGGTGCTGGTCGTTATTCTGAGCTCTTGTGTGTATAATTACACAGTGATTGCTCCCCCTGATCCTGTGAGATAGGTACTGTTGTGATCCCTGATGCACTTCCATAGGTAACCAGCAGGCTCCTGAGTGCTCTGAATCTTTTTTTTTTTTAATGTTTATTTTATTTTTGAGAGAGAGAGAGAGAGAGAGAGAGAGACCGCATAAGCAAGCACGAGCAGGGGAGGGCAGAGAGAGAGAGGGAGACAGAGAACCCAAAGCAGCCTCTGTGCTGACAGCAGACAGCCTGATGTGGGGCTCGAACTTGCGAACCATGAGATCACGACCTGAGCCAAAGTCAGATGCTTAACTGACTGAGCAACCCCGGCGCCCCAGTGCTCTGAGTCTTAATGGCACAGTAGACACACACTGAGATCTGACAGGAGTAAAGACAACAGCTTTTTCTGTTAACAGTCCCTATAAATTCCATTTGTTGTAATATTTTGGGGTCAATGTGTGCATTGTCTGAGAAAATCTGAGACAACTGTCTGGTATATACATTTTGAATTTAACATTTTTCTGTTTTGATTATAAGCACAGTTTTTTATTTTATTTTATTATTTTTAAATTTTTTTTAATGTTAATTTATTTTTGAGAGAGAGAGAAAAAAAGAGAGAAACAGAGCGCAAGTAGGAGAGGGGCAGAGAGAGAGGGAGACACAGAATCGGAAGCAGGCTCCGGTCTCTGAGCTGTCAGCACAGAGCCCAACACGAGACCCGAACTCACGAATCGCGAGATCGTGACTTGAGCCAAAGTTGGATGCTTAGCCAACTGAGCCACCCAGGTGCCCTCAAGCACAATTTTTAAAAAAATAAAGTAATTTAAAAAATTTCTAATCATAAGCTTTTCAACGGGAGGGCACAGAATCTGAGAAAATCCTCACTCTTTGAGTAAGTCAGGTCATTTGGGAGAAATCCGAAGGAAGACATGGCATCTCAAATGTCTGCTCAGCCCTGAAATTACCTGAACAGGGGGAATAATTGCTGTCAGTGGGGATTGTTCCCAGGCCTTTAACTGTAGCAAAGGGAACAGATAGGCACTCCAAATGCTCTTGATTAAAAACTGTGTTTCTGGGGCACCTGGGTGGCTCAGTCGGTTAAGCGTCTGACTTCAGCTCAGGTCACGATCTCGCGGTCCGCGAGTTCGAGCCCCGCGTCGGGCTCTGGACTGATGGCTCAGAGCCTGGAGCCTGCTTCTGATTCTGTGTCTCTCTCTGTCTCTGCCCCTCCCCCGTTCATGCTCTGTCTCTCTCTGTCTCAAAAATAAATAAACGTTAGAAAAAATTAAAAAAAGACAAAAAAAACTGTGTTTCTGAGTTCTGCCGTAATCAGAACACACCCACAGGATGTCTGAGGGAGACTCAGAGGCCAGTAGCAGTTCACCTGTCATAGGTGTAATAACCAGGTTATTTATTTACTTAAAATGATGTATAGTTTAGAATAGAACTGTGATGACAAAAAAAAAATCACAAACCTCCATTATCCGAAAACTTCAGATATTCTGAAATCTGTCATAAAATTATTTACAGTTTGTTTTGAATTAGAAAATTCAAATCCACAAGGAGAATACATATTTTTTCATGGTCCATCATCCCCTGACTCTGAAAAAACAAATCTCTGGTTGTTGTTTTGCCATGGTTTTATTTCCAAGGACATCTGTGTTTTTCAGACACAGGCTGGCACCTGTGTGATGGTGTGGCTGATGGCTCTTGCTGGTAAGGAGCCGTCCCAATTTGCTACTCACTCCCGGCGATCTCCCTGCTGAAGGTGGCTCAGCCGAAGGTAGGGTGGGATGGTTGTACCATTTTTGCCCGATGGCCGAAGGGAAACGGAGCGAGAATAACAAATGTGTTGGTACTAAAGATGATTTAATTCCGCGAGATAAGCTGCTGCCTGGACAAGTGACACTGCTTCAAGGACAAAGCTAGGACAAACCAGAGCCTGACACTCCACATCCTTCATGGCTGGTTCTCCACCCTCTTGGCTGACACCGGGAATTCTGGCAGTGACAAATTCTTCACCTTGGCTTAACCTCTTTTTGTCTTCATCTCAACTCAAAGCAGTAACTTTCTCGCTTTGTAGCGCAGAGAAGTGGGTTTTCTGGCTAGGAGCGTCTCCACTTAAAGTTTTAGTGTTTTTAGCAAAGAATTTTAGGTGAAAATGTAGCTACGGTTTATATTTTTGTTTTTAGTATCTGTTTTACCTTAAATCTCGTGGGAATATGCTAGGGACATAGGGGTCACCAGAGGGGACGAGACCAAAGGGGCAGACAGAGAGAAGAGAGAGATAGTCACCCACAGGAAGTCAGATGGGTTGAAGACTTTGGATGGGGTGAAGGACAGGGAGGTGAGAAGCATTCACAAGAGTGGTGTAAAGGTAGAAATCAAGGAAATAAGCAACATATGGGAACAACGTGCAGCAAGAAGCCAAATGAGAGGGTCTGGGCTCCAGAAAATTTAGGTCAAGACATTTCTTCCATTTAGTTTTAGAATTTAAAAATAGCAGTAGGTTATTGGTTTTTATTGAAAAAAAAAACTGGGGGGGGGGGTACTGTTTACACACACCTGTGACTATTGTCATCATCTCCCTTGCCAATTAACATAATGAACAAATCTAAATTTTCTGTGATATTTTTAGTCTACAAGCTTGTTCCCTGTGGTGTTGGCATGTTGAGTAACAAATATTTTTGTTTTATAAAGTTCAGCACGGCTATATGAAGAGTGGAAAATATGTTTCCAGTTAAGATGGAAAAGGAGTCCTTGGTCAAATGACTGTTAAAATATAAATAAGAATTGGAATGAAAAAAATCCAGAGAGTGTTGTAAAATGCACTGTGTTGGCTGTGACACTAGTTATGATTTTGATGGCCAGGAAAAAATTACAGTGTTTCCCATGCCATCGAAGGGCTAATATCACAATTTATGGACCATATAACATGTTTTATATAAACTCCTGGGAAATTTAAAAACTATATATAATACCAGGATGATACTTGAGAAAATAAAGCATCTTGTTTTAATTCTCTAAGATGGTTTAAATGTTATTAATGTGTGGGAGTTCACAACTCCCTGACCTTTTCCAACCCTGCTTTTCCGAGGAAGAAAAGGACAAAAGCCACATGCAGAGGTTCCTGTGAAAATATTTCTTGGAGGTGGTGGGAATAGAGACAATTTTTATGGAGGAACAAGGGAACTGGGGGCAGAAAAGGGAGCAGGAGGGGTGAATTCGGTTAGTGTGAAAGAAGAGTGAATCTTGGGAGATTTGGTAGCCTATTAAGAGTTGATGGACTAATTTTTTGACCTGCCTTAAATGTTTGAGAGAAAAACAAGGATAGAAATTCCTATCTGGTTATTCTTCTTTCATTGTGACCCTGATCCAAAGTTATACAGTGAGGGACAGGACTATGTAAGAATTGTTAAATCAAAGTGACAGGAGACTAGCTCTGCTGTAAGCTAGATCCATGTTGGAGGACAAAAGCCCATCGGTTCTATCCTTAATGTATTCAATCTTTATAACAACTGTCTAGTGATGATGCCATTTAATCTCATTTGCAGGCAAGGTACTCAAAACTTAGCAAGGCTGCTTAAGTTAACCAAGTGCTGACAGCTCGTATCCCATACCCCATGTCCAGTGGGCTGACCCCAAGACCTGACACCTTTCCTCCCATCCTAAACAGCCTTTAGGTTCAGGATCGCTTCTCAATTCCTTCCATCTGGGGCCCGATCACAAGTCTCTCCCATGAGATGTTCAGCAGAAAAGGTGAGGGACAAAATGCCAATTTAGGTGTAGCTTTGCTGCGACTGGCTTGTTTGAACTCAAGGGGCTTAAAAATCTCTTGGATCTCCCTAAGCAAAAAAAACCAGACATAAGAATGTTATTATTCTAAGTCTCGCAGGGAGTTTGTGAAGATTCAGAAGTCAAGGCCTGCTATAAAACTGCTCAGGAGAAAAGGACTTAGTAGAGTCACCCAGAATCAGAGTCCTTTCCGTGATCATCCTGAGGTCTTTCTCAGGACCTCAGTACATGAGTGCCATGGCAAGTCTAGAGTTTACTGGGACCTGGGTTACACTGCTGAGATAGAACTCAAAATCTGAGCTGCACTTCTGCTGTGTGAGAATTGGAGGTGAGAAGCGATAGGGCCAGAAATGCTTTCCCAGGTGTCTACTTAGCAGGTAAAGTTCTTTGAGTTCGCATGATGATTTGTGGACTGGTGTATCAGACTCTGTAGAAGGCACCCTCTCTGAACACAGGTGCATGACTAGATGGAGGCTGGCCACGGACACCTTTGCTAGCCTCCTTTCCCTGGGATAAGTGTCGTTGGCAATAATATGGAATTAAATTCTAGACCTTTCGTCAAATACATTCAGAACGCACTCACTTGCCCATATTGATTTCAGAATAATTACACCTCCAGCAGAGGGTGAGCCTCCCAGTGATTCATGTATTGCTTGGAAGGTAGCGATTCTTTTGATGCCAGGAATTACTCAAAACACATCTTAAAATAAGGGAATTCAAAATACTGGACAGTGGGAAGGCCACTGGATCTTGTGTCTTTGTGCTCAGGCAGCTGTGTGGGGGGTAGATGGCCTGTCCTCCCCACAGCCATCTGAGCCTGGGAAACTGGGAAAGTAAAGCCATTCCATCAAGAGAATAATAACAATTTGAAAGAAGCTTCTTTGCTTTTTGTTAGGTCCGAGCCATGGCAGATTGGATCCAAAAGAAGGGATGTATCGATTCGAGATTTTCTTCCGCAGTGCGGTGACACGATGAGGGTGGCCTCATCTGCTAGACCAGATCCCGGTATCCTAGCAAAAGACAACAAGGCATAACAATAGAACAGCATCCAGGTTGACCCCAGGCCATCAGTGGGTAGTCCTGGGCATTCTGTCCAGGTGAGGGAAAGAGCTCATTTCAGACATAGCGTCCTTTCTTTAAGGCTCTAGAAACTCTCTAAAGGGATACTTCCTCTCCTAGCCCAGAACCTCTAATTCTCCTGCAGGCCGACTTTGTGCCAGATCCTAAGAAGAGAACGTTGACAGGAAATTCAGTGTCTCCTTACATTACCCCTTTATTTAAACATTTAAATGTGTTTCATTTGTTATTGTTGTTGAGTAGTTATTTTTAAGCCAGAATGCGTCTCCATCCTTCCACCATCTATTTTGGGCACCCATGAGACAAGGAGCGCTGTTAGAAATCAGTGCTGTCTGTGGCTTTCTAAATTAGCTTAAGGGATCCAAGAATCCTTATGTGCCCTAAGCGTTGTGAGTTGCCTGGATAATAATGACTTACGTACATATGTGAGATTCATGGATTTTGTTGTAAGAAATAAGATACAAACTTGTTTATAAACATTATTAAATTTATCGTAGCCTTTTGCCTTATTCACTGTGTACTAAGAATATAGTGGTGACCATGTATTTTTTGGAGAACCACAAAGGGATTCTAACGTTGAAAAGGCTGGAAGTTAGTGGAGTAGCAGAGTGAGATTCAGAAGAGCACCCACCTCTCCAGACTTTCTACCACTTTGGTTTCTGAGACTAGAAGCTGTTTCCCTTACAGGAACCATCCAGGAAGGACCATGCCTGGAGTCAAATGACCTGTGTTTGAATTCCGGTTCTACTCTTCTATGCCTAGCTATGCAACCCTGGCAAAGTCTCACCTGTAATATGGGGACAATTATAGGGCTACTTAAAGTATTTATTATAAGGCTTGGAATATAGTTAATATTCAATAAACAATAGCTATTGCTTTTCTTTTTCTTTTGAATATAACAGCTGCAACTTTAAGAAACCAAGGCTGTGTAGTTTCTTTTTTTAAATGTTTGTTTTATTTTTCAGAGAGAGAGAGAGAGCCAGACGCAGGGCTTGATCTCATGAACCGTGCAATCATAACCCAAGTCTAAATCAAGAGGTGGAATCTCAACCGACTGAGCCACCCAAGTGCCCCAAGAATGTGCAATTTCAATTTGATCAGACAGGACCCCTGTAGGTGGTCAAGTGCTCTCATGAGGAGGCTTTGATGAGCTCTGTAGTGGGGAGTTCCTTCTGTGGAAGAGGCTGCTTTCCTACAGAGGATAAGATACTAACATGGTCCCCAGGAAACAAAGCTGATGGAAATGTTTAGTTTTGTTCTAATTGAACCAACTCAGCCCATATTTATGAGTTTCTTTATTTTTAGGGGCGCCTGGGTGGCTCAGTCTTTTGACCATCCAACTTCAGCTCATGTCACGATCTCATGGTTTGTGGGTTCGAGCCCCGCGTTGGGCTCTGTGCTGACAGCTCAGAGCCTGGAGCCTGCTTTGGATTCTGTGTCTCCCTCTCTCTCTGCTCCTCCCCCACTCACACTCTGTCTCTCTCTCAAAACTAAATAAACATTAAACATTTTTTGAAAAATTACAAAAAGGGTTCTTTTGTTTTTCAAATAAAAAGAAGCCAAACTCTTCTGGATAGACATGCCTGACAGAGTGGGATGACCAAGCAAGGGTAGCATCCAGGCTCCCGTTGGGCTGTCTGCCTGTGTCCTTCGACATTGACGGCAGGTTCTGGAAGACAACCTGGCAGCCCTCGCAGTCCATTAAGACAGCAGATGCAAACACACTCAGAAGCCAACTGCTGCAATCAGGTTAATTTCAGCCTCATCCTGCGGCTGTCCCCTCACAGCCAATGCCAGCTCAACCCAGAACTGTGCAAGGTTAGGTCATGGTAAAGCTCCCGCTAATGGGCATTTCTCAGTAGGGTGTGTGCTAAATAAATGAAAAACTGGGTGTCTGTGTGGCTTCTGCTGGGAATAGAGCTTGCCAGCCCATCAGCAGGAGATGAAAGCAGGGTAGAGCACACATAATGGGAGACAAACGCACAGAAGTGGAGTCGGGTGACAGAAGTCTTCGGACTTGATCTGTGTTCATTTCCTAGAAGATCAGATTGTTTCAGGAACAGCGGACTTAATTGGGTTCTGTGACTGAACTTTTTATGAAGCAATAAGGTTTATTTGTATTTTGCCATGGTGACAGCAGTGTGGCCATGTGGAGAAACAGGCAGACAGAATCGAGTGATTCAGCGACCCAGTAACAACTCAAGTTGGAGTTTAGATCATCTGTCCTTACCTTTGCTCTCTGTACTCTCTTTTGCCTACTTGTGGACCCAAGTGTGTACTTAAGATTGAGAAAATTTGCTGTTAGCCATGCTGTGTGTGTGTGTGTGTGTGTGTGTGTGTGTGTGTGATTCAGAGTAAAAAATAAACTTTGGGAAAATGAAAGAATTGAAGGCTGCCATCGTTCTGGTAATAGCTTTTCTACTACTGGAAATGTGCTTTTTCTCTCTCACCATTAAATTTCTGATGATTGTGGTCCTCTGATAGGCAGGTCCTCCTGTTTACCGTGGTGGTGCCCCTCCTTCTCTTCCTTCTTTTCCCAGTGCCCAAGTCAGGGTAGCCCAACACTTAGCTGTGTGCACCTGCTCTTTGCCGGGCATGTGGCAGAGCTTTGGGCACGGGAGACAAATGTCTGGTCCTTGCCCATAAAGACTCCAAAGTCTAGGAGTGTAGGCTTGCCACCCCCAGAGGGAAATGGCACAGCAAACAGAGCGGGAGAATCTCAAGCCCATGTTCTTTGCTCTGCGGTTCTTACCTAGCCTGTACCCTAGGCTCATCTGGGCTCATGGATGGGTACGAAAGGTGAACAGAAGCTTGTTTAATTGCACATTTTTAGGAATGATGATTTAAATAGCAGTGCTGCCCGTGATGAAGAGCCTGGGCACTGAAATTAGCATAGACAGAACTGGAATGCTGATGTTGCCATTAAGCGCTGTGTGACCTTGCAGAATGCACCTTATGCTCTCTGAGCATCAATTTTTATATATGTCCAAACAAGCGAATAATACCTACTTTGTCGTGCTGTTGAATGACAAAGTGACTAGCACATAGTAGGCACTTAATAAATGGTAGCTGCTGTTATTTTCTAGTTATGTGTGCTTGTGGCCGAGTTCGTTAATGTCTATGAAGGGTAGGACTGCAGTACTGGGGGGAGAGGATAGCACGGACAGGTGACACAGGAGCCATGGATGGCTGCCCAGGAATCATGGTGGGTGTGAGGAGGTGGGGGACACTGACAACATCTTTGCTTTGGCAGCAGCTGAGTTTTCTCCTATGGGAAGGAAATGGCATGTTCAGCCAGCCAGACAACCAAGCTGCTACCATCAGAGAGCCTTTGAAACAGAGCTTTGCAAATGTGTTCCATGCAGCCTGAAGTAATGAGATTCATGCTTCTTCAGTGGTAATCCTCTACTAGACAGCATTTTAAATCTTTTCCTATTTGGTGCATAGAACCGAGGCCCAGGATATACATATTTCCAAGTGTCATTTTTAATTTAATGCATGATTGAATGTATTACCACTGGCACAGCTAAATGGTTAAACTAGAATCCATCAATTTGTCCTGAACTGTTGACATGCAGGGTAATGCTACGGTTAAATTAAATTTAAATATAAGAATGAGAGGCAGCTTGGTTTCCTGGCAATCCTAGGGCTTTGTCAGTGAGGCCTGGCTGCAGCGGAAGAAGGACATTTTAAAATATGAGGTACATTTCTCCCCTCCCCTCCGTATGGCTTGGAAAATTGCTGATTCTTTTGCATTTCTGGTTATTTTCCCTGAGTGGCAAAGCAGACCAGGTGTCCAGATTCTGGCAGGAGGGCATTGTGCAAATGTAAAAGCAAATCACTGTTAATAGGAAAAACCTGGTTTGCAAATCATAACATTTCAGAACTAGAACAGATTTGGGAGACCCCCGAATGTCAGAATCAGGGAGATGGGCCAGAGTTTCAGCCTAGCTCAGAGAGGCTGGGAAGCCTGCCCAAGGACATCTGAGATGAGAACCAGGCCCTCCAACTCAGAGAGAATGTTCTCTCCCTGGCATTTCTTTATACTTGATGCAAAGATGTGGCCGAGTGTCCTCTGTTGCTCACTTCTGTGAGAACTTGGGCAAGTGAGTGAACCACTCTGAGCTCAGTTTGCTTGTCTGTATAACGGAGACAATATCACCAGCTACCTCATAGGATTGTCGAGAAGACTAAATGAATTCTAGGTGTGAAATGGTTCAATCAGTGACTGGTACTTGATAAGAGCTCAATAAATATAAACTATTCTGTTCTGTTGTACTAATAAAAATAACTTTTATTATTGACTCAACATTTTCTCTAATTGTTTTTCCAGGATTGGGGACTCCCTAGCCACCAAGGGTAGCCCGTAGTTCTGTAGCCTGGGTTCTCCGATGTTCTCTTTGAAATATTTAAGATAGCCTGTGCTATCTTTTTTTTTTTAATTTTTAATGTTTATTTAATTTTGAAAGAGAGAGAGAGACAGACAGAGACAGAGTGGGAGTGGGAGAGGGGCAGAGAAAGAGAGGGAGACACAGAATTGGAAGCAGGCTCCAGGCTCTGAGCTGGCAGCACAGAGCCTGACACAGGTTCAAACCTACAGACTGCAAGATCATGATCTGAGCCGAAGTTGGACACTTAATCGACTGAGCCACCCAGGCGCCCCGGCCTGTGCCATCTTAAATTAGTCTCTTAGGGCTGTCCTAAGAAATTACAGCAAAGTTGGTGGGTTAAAACAACAGACATTTATTCACTGATAGTTCTGGAAGCTAGGAGTCCATAGTAATGGGGACAGCTGGGCTGTGCTCCCTCTGAAGGCTCCTTCCTTGCCTCTTCCATTTTCTGGTGGTTCCAAAATTCCTTGGTTTGTTCCCACATCACTCCAAACTCTCTTTCCATCTTCTCATGGCCTTCTGTTCTCCATGTGACTGTCCTGTGTATATCTCTTATAAAGACATTTGTCATTGGATTTAGGACCTACCTGGATAACCCAGGACTTATTTCCTCTGTGATTTTATTGTGACATGCTCAGCTTAATTATGTCTGCACAAACCCTTTTTCCCAAATAAGGTCATATTCACATTCACAATTCTAGAACATGGACATAACCTTTTGGGGGCCACCATTCAACTGGTTGGGGTGATATCTGGGCACTGGAAATGGAACAAAGCTGGAAGAGATTCAACCCATAGACTTGACTTTGATTGAACTTTGTACTAACCCACCATAGTCTCTGGTACTTAAAGGGATGGAAAATGGTAGAAAGAGAGAGATGATGTGATTGGAAAAACTTCACTTGACTGATCAAAATGAAACATGTATTGTGACTGGTAAATAAGTTGGGCCCTCATTCATTCATTTATTCATTGAGCAAACATGAATTGATGACATACCTAGTCCCCAGCTTTATTGTGTGCCATATGCCAGAGATAGAGAGTTGAAAAAAGACAATGTTTCTGTCCTTGTGGAGCCATTAGTCTGGAGAGGAATAGACATAAAATTTAAAAATTATAAAACAACATAATGAGTCCAAAGCTTGAGCTGTTTTCAAAGTATTATAAGTTTAGAGAGGGGTGGGGTGGGGGTAGAGAAAAGAGAAGGGTTGAGTGGTTATGTCCTTTCAGGCTTCCTGAGGGAAGTGACAGTGAGTCAAATCTCAATGAAGGAATCAAGTTGAACACAAAAGGTTCATGAGCAACCAACTGCATGAGCAAAGGCACAGGGGCAAGTCAACAAATATAGGGACCTAGAGTCAATACAGGCTCCTTGCAGTACAGAGAGGGAGACAGGGAGAGTTCACGGAGTCCCCAGAGTAAGGAGGGCAGATTATGAAGAGCCTTGCTCTGCTAATTATAGAGCATGATGCTTATCCTATAGGATATCCTTGAGGGTTCTTGACTATTATAAGCAATGTAGAGTCAGACTTACTTTGTACAGGACGCTCTTGACTATTGCAGAAGAGACTGAATGGAGGGAGCAAGAATGGGGGCAGGAGATCAGACAAGGGGGATTTTGTAGAAACTCAGTCAAAAGATAATGAAGACCTGAATTTATCTACTAAATACTGTGAGGAAAAAGTATATTTAAAAATTGCCTTCCATATCTCCAGCCTGGGTGACAGGAATAATGGTGGTGGCACTGAATGGATGAGGGGTAGAGAGAAGAGCAGATTTTGACAGGAAGATCCTGATTTCTGCTGGGGATGTCCACATATAGGACATTCAGGTTGAAGGAGCCAGGTGAAAACAAACATGAGTTGGAAACATGAGTTTGGGGCTTGGGGAGAGAACTAAGGTGGTGATAATAGCTTTGTGAGTTACTAACATCTATATTCCTTTCTGAGAACTGCTGTAACAAAGAACCATAACCTGGGTGACTTAAAACAACTGAAATTTATTCTTTCATGGTTCTGGAGGCTAGGACCCCCAAATCATCAGGATTGGTTCCTACCAAAATCTCTAGAGAGAACTTGTTCTATGCTTCTATGCTAGCTTCTGGTGTTTACCTACAATCTGTGGTGTCCCCTGGCTTGTAGAATCATCCCTTCAATCTCCCTCTCATGGCCTTCTCCTCTACATCTGTATCTGTTTCTTATCCTTCCGTTATAAGGACACCAGTCATATAGGATTTAAGCCTCTCCCACCCCAACTCCCTATGATCTCATCTTAACTAATCACCTCTGCAAAGATGCCATTTCCAAATAAGCTCACACAATGGGAGTAGATTAAATCATTTGAAGATAAGAGCAAGTTGAAGACAAAACACCTACTTTTGTCATTGAAGTATAAAATATTATGTTAGTTTCAGGTATACAGCATATTGTTTTGACCTTTGTAGATGCTGCAAAATGATCAGACCAGTAAGCCTAGTTACCATCTGTCACCATACGAAGTCAATACAATATTATTGACTATTTTCTCTATTGTATACATTACATTCCCATGACGTCTTCATTTTATACCTGGAAATTTCTACTTCTTGATCCCCTTCACCCATTTCACACTTTACCTCCCACAACCTTTCTCCCTTCTGACAACCACAATCTGTTTCCTGTACATCTGGGTTTTATTTTGTTTTGCTTGTTTTGTTTTTTAGGTCACGAGCATAACGAAAAACATGTGGTATGTGTCTTTCTGTCTGACTTATTTCAACTAGCATGGTACCCACAAGATCCATCCATATTGTCACAAATGGCAAGATTGCATTCTTTTTTATGGCTGAGTAGAATTCCATTGCATGTGAGTGTGTGTGTGTGTGTGTGTGTGTGTGTGTGTATTGCATCTTTTTATCCATTCATCTACTGATAGACACAGGTTGTGTCCATATTTTGGCTATTGCAAATAATGTAGCAGTGAACATGAGGGTGCATATATCTTGTCCAATAAGGGTTTTCATTTCCTTGGGGTAGATACCCAGAAGTGGAATAGCTGGATTATATGGTAGTTCTATTTTTAACTTGCTGAGAAATCTCCATACTGTTTTTCCCAGTGGCTGCACCAATTTACATTCCCACCAACAGTGACAACTGTTGAGTATGGAATATCTTTCAACTTATTTGTATTGTGTTCAATTTCTTTCATCAATATCTTGATAGTTTTCAGGGTACAGGTTTTTACCTTCTTGGCTAAATTTATTACTAAGTATTTTATTCTTTTTGATGCAAATGTAGATGGAATTGTTTTCATAATTTCTCTTTCTGATAATTCATTGTTAGCATATAGAAATGAAACAGATTTGTGTATATTAATTTTGTATCCTGAAACTTTACTGAATTCACTTATTCTAACAGTTTTGTGTGTGTGTGTAGAGTCTTTAGGGTTTTCTATATATAGTATCATACCATCTGCAAATAGTGAAAAGTTTTATCTCTTCCTTTCTAATTTGGATGGCTTTTATTTTTTTGTCTTGCTTAATTTCTGTGGCTAGGACTTCTAATAGTATACTGAATAAAAGTGGGGAGAGTGGGCATCGTTTTCTTATCTGATCTTAGAGAAAATACTTTTAGCTTTTCACCATTGAGTATGATATTAGCTATGTGTTATATATGGCCTTTATTATGTTGAGGTACATTCCTTCTCTATCCACTTTGTTAAGGGTTTTTTTTTTTAAATCAAAAATCGATGTTGATTTTTGGCAAATGCTTTTTTTTCATGCATTGAGATAATTATATGACTTTCGTCTTTTATTTATTAATGTGGTATATCATGTTGATTGATTTGTGGCCATTGAACCATCATTGCATCCCTGGAATGAATCCCACTTAATCCTGGTGTATGATCTTTTTAAAGTACTGTTGAATTAAATTTGCTAATATTTGGTTGAGGATTTTTACATCTATGTTAATCAAGGACATTAACCTGTAATTTTCTTTTTCTGTAATATCTGTGTTTAGTTCTGGTGTTGGGTTAATTCTATCCTTGTAAAATTAGGTTAGAAGCAAGATCTCCCATCAGTTTTCGTTTTGTTGTTGGTTTTTTGTTTGTTTTTTGTTTTTTTTTGCAAGAGTTTGAGAAGAATAGGTATTAAATCTTTTTTGAATGTTTGGTAGAATTCACCAGTGAAGCCATCTGGTCCTTGACTTTTATTTGTTGGGAGTTTTTGATGACTGATTCAATCTCCTTACTAGTAATCGGTCCATTCAGGTTTTCTACATTGTCTCCCTTAATCCATGGTTTTGCTGTCCACAGTTTTAGTTCCTGCAGTCAACCACATTCCAGAAGCAGATGATCCTCCCTCTGATGTCAAAAGGTCAGTAGTAGCTTAATGCTATGTCACAATGCCTGTGTCTTTCACCTCACTTCATCTCATCACATAGGCATTTTGTCTTCTCACATCATTACAAAAAGAAGAGTGAGTACAGTAAATAAGGTATTTTCAGACAGAGATCACATTCACATAACTTTTATAATCGTATGTTGTTATAATTGTCCTATTTTATTATTATTGTTGTTAATCTCTTACTGTGCCTAATATATCAGTTAAACTTTATCATAGGTTTGTATGTATAGGAAAAAAAATAGTACAGATAGGGTTCGGTACTACCTGTGGTTTTAGGCATCCACTGGGGGTCTTGGAACATATATTCCTGTTGTGCGGGCAGAGGAGCCTGCGAATGACAGAAATAGAGTCAGAGGACTGAACTGGGAGAAGATGTACAGTAAGAGTCAAAATGGAGAGTTCTGGAGGAGGAGGATGTGAGTGGGTATTGACAAGCTTCTTAGTGAACAGGGCTGTCCTTTGGAACTGTTAACTGAGGGGAAAGGAAGTGAGCCAACAAGTAAAGGACTGATTGGCCGAGCTAAGGACCTTCTTCAGGTGTAGATCATGAGAAGGTAGACACACTGTCCAATCTTCATTCTTCCTAACTGTTACCCTTTGTGCTTAGAAGCAGAGAAGGTAGAACATGGTACCTATGCAAGGATGAGGGTTTGGCGGGGAAGTAGGCAAGAGGCGCTGGGTGAAGAAGAACTGAGTGAAAGAGAGAAGAGCTCAGGTGACCAACCATAGAGTTGAGACCAGTAGAGAGGAAGTGAGACTTGGAGGCACTGATAGACTGGGGAGAGAAAGGCAGCAGTTGATTAGATTATGCAAGGTAGTACACAGTGCCTAAATATGGGTGCTAAATAGCTATTAACAGTAACTTTAATTTTCTCATTTCAACCAAGGTAACAGCATTTCACAAGTTCTCCATCAACCCCATGTTGATGAAAGCGAAACAGGTAAGCTGAGTGAAGGTGTTGTGGGTCAAGAATTGTGGCTAAACGGAAATTTAGTGGGATAGGAAAATGCATGAGTCCACAGGATTATTGATGGCTCATAAAACCTTTCTTGACCTTATCCAAAGTCACACTGATAATCAGCGGTGGAGCAGGGGCTAGAACCAGGGCAACATTGATGTCAGTCACTTTGACTCCCATATGTAATCCATTACCAAAACCTGATGACTCTCACTTCTCAGTGCACCTTGTCACCCATCTTGTCTTTTCCTTTCTACCACCTCTACCTTACCTCACAACCTCATCATCTTGTGCTAGACTTGAGTGGG
Source organism: Panthera uncia (assembly GCF_023721935.1). Lineage (NCBI taxonomy): Eukaryota > Metazoa > Chordata > Mammalia > Carnivora > Felidae > Panthera > Panthera uncia. The sequence goes on along the minus strand of NC_064809.1, from coordinate 12,976,724 downwards.
AAATGTCTAGGTGCTGTCCACAGCTCAGTCCCCTCTGTCCCTGATTTTGTTTCATAAGCCATAGAATCAAGGAGTTTCCAGACAATAATATGGGACTTCCAGTGGGTCAGAATGTCTCTATAGACTCTATACCTTTCCCCTGTTGAAAATGCTTTGTGACTCCCCATTTTCTACAAGGCCTTTGCTATCTGACCCTCCTCACTTTATTCTCCTACAAATTGTTCTTTATGACTGGACTGGCCAGGTGGTTCCTTACCAGCTTGAAATCGCTCTCATTGCCTTCTTGCACACCAGAATTCTCTACTTGTCTCCAGCTCTACTTATTCTACACATTTTCAAGTCCCAACTTATGTTCTGTGTCCTTCGTGAATTCTTCTTGTGTGATTTCAGCCTTCCACTGGCTTTGTTTCTTCTGATGTCCTTTGGCTTCTATTAACTGTACTGTTCATGAGGCATATTTCAAAGATTTGTCTTATTATTATTATTATTATTTTGCATTTCTTTTACGTTCTTCCAGATTGAAAAATTCTTGGGGAAGCAGCTTGGTGTGGTGGATGGTTCTGGAGAGAGAGTGAGATAACCTGTGTTATAAATCTAGTTTTGTTAAGTTGGTAAGTTGGTAACTGTGATTTTGAGGTAACCATAGAGCATTTATTGTTGTTTCTGTGTATTGTAGGACTTAAACTCATCTCTCCTGCCTTCATCACAAGCTTTCTGAGATCAGATGAGGTAGTGCGTGGGAATGTGCTGCCCTGGTAAAGTCCCTTCACTTGTTAGGACTGAATAAGTGACTGGAACTTCATTCAGAAATTCCCCTTTTGGTAATTATCAAGTAAGTGAGAGCCGGGGGTGGGAGGCCATTATTTCTGATGTGGCTCATAACACAATAGTTGGCCAAGTGAAGTTAAGCCCAGAATACATCCACAAGGATGGTCTGTTTTAAAGTTTTTTTTTTTTTTTTTTTTTTTTTTTTAATTTTAACGTTTATTTATTTTTGAGACAGAGAGAGACAGAGCATGAACAGGGAGGGTCAGAGAGAGAGGGAGACACAGAATCTGAAACAGGCTCCAGGCTCTGAGCTGTCAGCACAGAGCCCGACGCGGGGCTTGAACTCACGGGCCGTGAGATCATGACCTGAGCCGAAGTCGGACGCTTAACCGACCAAGCCACCCAGGTGCCCCGGTCTGTTTTAAAGTTTTAAAAGAAAATGGACTCAGATGTGTTTATTACTAACTTTCTTTCACGTGTTTGCCTGGTACCAGCTGCTACAAACAAAGTAACCCCCACTTACATATCTTACATAAAGAAAGGAAGGAAACATTTTCATGTTTTCATGAAAATGAACCAAACGTTTTTCATCGAACCTCCTTCAGGACTCTCCTACGAGAAAGTCCCCTCATTGCATGGGGCAAGACATGGTGCTAAATCCTCTCGTTTTTGTACTGTTTGAATTTGTATCTTCATTTCTTTTGAAGCCCAGACTCGATGGGTGGAGGCAAAAGAAAGGTGGGCTCCATCCACAGCAGCGACATCAGATACAGCCGGCTGGCCGGCCTTGCCAGCCTCGCTCAGCCTGCTGTAGGCAGTGTTCCACAGCAGGGGAGGTGGCTGTCCAGCTCCTGGCATGACATCATCAGCTGTGCAGCTGTGAGCCTGGCACATCATCGCGTGAGCTTGGTGGTAGACCGCCAGCCACTGAATTAGAACAGCTGCTGATTGGGATGGAGAGCCCAGCAGATGGGTCAGTTAAGCCTGCTGCTTGTGGTCATAGCGTCATTTTTATCACTGTCTTGTTGATGCAGATTTAAGTACTCAAGTGATTCCTTCCTTCCTTCCTTCCTTCCTGACCCCTGGCCTTGAAGATGACGACCACATTTTGTAAGACCTCAACACTTTTCTTTTTACAGTCACTTTCCCCAGGCCCGTGCTTTCTTTCCACTCTTCTCCAAAAAGGGAGGGAACCATTGACGTCATCAGTTCTGCGACTGATTATGCCATGATTAGAATCCAGGAAACTTAGGAAGCTGATTTTTCTTGCTGTCCTTCTTCTATGATGCCAGAACTTGGAGCCTTCGGGATCTTAGAGGGAACTTCAAAGCTGATGTAACTAATAACACTGTGAGTTTGGCTGGTGAGGGAAATGGATACCAGACAAGTCAACATGAGGATGATAGAGTATGGGGCCTCCTGAAGCGTGGTGCCAGAGTCACCAGGATGTCCATTCCTGGCCACCATATATCAAGGACTCCTGAAATTTGACCAGCAGAGGATCATTCTTTTAACCTAAACCTGTTCTTTTATCAAAGAGCAAGGGCACCTGGTGGGGGGTGACCAGTTCATCTGCTTTCAGGCATGTCTACCTAAATGTGCATGAGTTTATCCGATCACTTCCTGAGATTGGATTTTGTTGGAAGGATGAAAGAGGGAAAACGATAGCATGAGACATCTGAGTCGTGTGAGGAATGAGGAGAAGGGACATCGATAAGAGAGGGTAAAGAGAAGGAGGCTAAGTTCATATACATTGCTAGGCTTGGCACTGTGAATGAACAGAATGATGGAAAATCAGGACATTTTGATGGAAAATGATCATCAGAATACTGGTCTCCTGGAGAGAGACAGGAAGCCATCCAGCCAACACAGCAGTATATTGATTGGTTTCCAGGGATCCTTTCTTACACGATTTTCTTCTGAGTGTAAAACACAGCCTGATACTTTTCAATATATTTTCCTTTTCCCTACTATCCCTGCACTGCCCAACAAAGCATTCCCTAGATCATTGCTGGACACTTAGCCTCCTTCCTCAGCTCTCCTGATGCCACATGAAAGTCAAGCAAGACTTTTCCAGAAAGTCATGCTATGCAGGTTAATTAGTGGAAAATACAATGTTGCAGCTCTTTTTAAAATAGCAGGTACAAACTGTTCTAGAGCCCTTAGGGTGTAAATATCATGTCTCCATTGTTTCCTCAAATTAAATTAAAACTAGCCTGTGGAAAAAAAAAGATCAACTTAAAATTGCATTATTTCAGTCTTGGTTAAAACTAGAAGACATAGAAATAAAGTTGTAAGAATAAGAAATAAGGTTGTGATGGCTTTGATGGGGTCAAAACTTGAAATGGAATGAACTTTATTGATAAAACTGGTTCAAGAATTTAAAGTGCAGGGCTAAGCAATTCCATTTCTCAGCAAGATAAGAAAGATTGAATCAAGCAATGCTTATATTTGGTGGTTCTTAAAATACAATGGACCAATGACCCTCAGTCAAGGGAAGAAATCTTGTCTTTTAGTTTAAATTTTCACATGCTCTGACTCTTGTAGATATAAAGATGATTCTTCCTAAATTTTGATGAATGAAGGGCATAGACTCCTTTAGGTGAGATCTGGCTTTTCCTTCAGAGATTATTTATTTTTGGATCATTATTATCCAAGGTTGAAACCTAAAATCATCAGCCTGCATAAACTTCAAAGTTGAAAGATAATTGTTAAAGGAAACTTGGTTTGTTCCTTTAAACTTATAAACTCTGTCATAGGAAATTTCACTTAATCACTAGTAACTAAACTTCTCTGGTTTTACCAGCCACAATAATATAAACTACGTAAGTTCTCTTGCTGGTCAGAAAGACATTTCAGGGGCTCCTGGGTGTCTCAGTTGGTTGGGCGTCCGACTTTGGCTCAGGTCATGATCTCACAGTTGGTGAGTTCGAGCCCCACATCGGGCTCTGTGCTGACAGCTCAGAGCCTGGAGCCTGCCTTGGATGTTGTGTCTCCCTATCTCTCTGTTCCTACTCCACTTGCACTCTGTCTTCCTCTCTCTCAAAAATAAATAAAGATTAAAAAAAAAAAGGAAAACATTTCAGAATCGACCTCCTTGAATCCAGAATTTCCTCCTTGAGAGGCAACTGTATAAGTAAAATAATATCTTGTTTATGTCCACAATCATAAATGCTCATTATTTCACAGGTAGCCTGTCACCCCAAGACAGGTGGGAAGTCTAGACTTTCTTGGGGGTACTCCTCTCTCCTGGATGATAGGAGGATATAGGAGAGTTTACATGGTTTAAGATGAGGACTGTCAAACTTTGCTCTTAAGCTTACATGAAAGTACTCTATTTATAGGATGCATTCTACCAATCAGAACCCAAGACACTGATACCTGGTTTTATGACTGCCATCGAGCAGACGTGGGTGACTAAGGAGATGCATATACTTCCTGTTAAATCAGACACAACAGCCTCACTGAAACCCAGTGAGTTTAATATTTGCGGATAGGTCTATTGTCTGTCTACATCCAACTGGAACTCTGATTGATTTTACTCAGAATACAGCAGGAAGTCAAGGTTACATGATGAATATAGGGCATTTGCTATAATCAGCTAACATCTTTAGGACTACCATGTTCTAGACCTTTTAGCATAAATATAGCCTAGTAAATAGTGTGTATGTGTGCTGGTGTGGAATGAATTCCTTCGAGGACTCCTGTGGTCCTCGGGACTCAATGTCATTTATACGGTGCGGTGTGCATCCTGAATTCTTGACCAATACCCATCAGGCTTACTAAACCCAAAAGTGATCATTGCTAGAAGCTGATATCTTAATTTCCCTGATGAATCCAGTTCAGCAAAACATATCAAGATAGCCTTTGCTTACCCTGAGCTGCTGAAGATACACTAAATTGGAGAAGTATGCATTTGACAAACATTGAAGTTGAGTTTTTGACTCACCACCTTCACCTGAGGCTTCTTATTGAAACATGTCAAGGTCAGTGACCTGAACCAACCAGCCCACAAAATTCTGTTAACATTTTTTGGATCCCATGGTCTAGGACTAGGGGTTTGTGCTCTATCTTTTCACACAAAGTGCTTCCCTATTTGAAGAAACCTCGTAAATCATCCCCCCTTTAATGAAATGCTATTGATTTATTCATTTATTCATTCAGTTCTTTATTTATAAAAGAAATAATGCCTACACTATTCTTGGCTGTTAGTACAGAGTTGGTTGACATATATTTTTTAAGCTCTAGGGATACAGGATGAGAAAAATAGACATGTTTTACAGTCTCACGGAACTCACAGTCTAGTAGGAAGGACAGACATTAAGTACATAATGGCAGCTAATTAAATGCATGATTACTGGTAGGTAAAATGCCCTAAGGAAGAACCGGGGTGCTCTGGGATCATCTAGCAGGGAGACTGGAGTCAGGGAAAGTTTCCTTGAGGAAGTTTAACCTGAAATAGGATGGAACCCTCTGTATATCAGTATGTAGCCTGGATGCTGGTTTTACTGGGTGTAAAAGCAGACGTGCCTGGAACCCTGACTCTTGTTACTATGCCCTCGTGGCCTCATAGTCGGCCATAACACTGTTTCTCTTGGCATTTCGGGAGCCAGTCATTCCAAGGGACATACGTGAAACTATGAGGCTAGAAGGAAATCTTACAGGCTTTCTTCAACTTTGAATCATGACCATTATGGATTTTTTTATCCCCAAGTATCCTAAGTTTCCGAACAGGTCAATGAATTAATGAGGAATCTTCCTTTCTACCCTAAGGCAATTCAGGTTTCTGCTCCTATAGCCGTCTGAGGGGGGACATGAAACAAGAATGGGTTTTATTAACAACAGCTTCTGCTCAACAGCTCCCTCTGTGAACACAGTCCACACATCCTTCCTGTGCCAGCCAGGGATCCCTGGGGTCTCCTCCATCTACTTCTGAGTGCCTACCAGGGCTCTTTTCTGATGATCTTGGAGTGATCCCCTCGCTTTGCTTGCTGGGTGGTCTCTTAACCGTTAGAAGGTGGAGGAAGGTCAGTAATGTATCTCCCAGACTGAGAGGGCACTTTAATACTGAAAAACAAAACAAGCTACTCCATGCCATGTACATGGTTTTATTCAGGTTAACTTATTGACAGAGATGGGCAGACAGACGATCCAGACTGTACTACACAGCTATTCTCTGCCCAGTCTGGACCTTAATCCCCAGCTTTTATGGAGTGAGGGGCATGGTTGGTGGGGCCACAGGATAGTTATCTAAAGTGGCACCATCTATATGCTAGAGGGGAGAACACGATGGTGGACCAGAGATGGAGTCAGTGTTGCCAGCACTCCTACATTTAACCGTGTTGATGCTTTTGCTAGGTATAGTGCTAGGTGGTGCCTCAATATTTTGATGTCAACTTGGGTCTATGTTTTCCTGTTTTGTTGAAATACAGCAACCATGTGCTTTGGGTTCCTGACGGCACCCATGCTTGTAGTATTCATTCCTTTGAGTCAGGTTCCAGTGTACCCCAATCAACCCGCCACGCCTCCAGAAATCGGATGACTCTCCTGGAAGAGAAAGAACAAAGAAGGAGAGTAAATGATGCCACCTGGTGCTGCCCACGGTGGGTCCCTTTCCCACCATTGTGCTCCTAACGTGTACTTCATGAGTGGCAACGTGAATTCTTTAGCTTGGAGAAAGGGGATCAACCCAAGTGAGGGAACATCATGTCTCTGAATTCAACGCAGACAATTTGGGGGAGGAGGGGCCCAGTCTATTACACCCAAGTTTAAAATTTCCAAAGCTCTGTGTGGGAGCTGCTGTTATAAATCCTGCTATCTGTTAATGGGATTTGAGCCTGAAACGCCCACATGCTGCTTTGAAATTTTCCTCCATCTGTTCATTTCTGCAAAGCTTATTTATTTATTTAGGACAAGAGAAGTGGCCTACTAATGCCGCCAGCAGAACAATTGGGATTGTAGATCTGAGGAGAAAATAAGCTGTTTGCTGAGGGCTTTTTTGACATGTATCTTCTTACGCCCACTCCTCTGGTGTCTTTGGGCGAGAAGGTTCTGGTAGAAGTGGAGTAGATGAGTGGTAGACATCACCGTTGGTGCCTTGTCTGTCCTCAACGTGGCAATTCCTGGAGATTAGCTGTGTGGTGTCAACATGGTCACTGGGAAGTGTGGTAAATGGGTTTTAGATCACAACACTGCGTGGATTGAGAAGTTATGGGCGAGAGCTGTCCAAGCGGCCTTGGAAAAGAAGATCAAAGAAATACCTGAGAGTCTCATTTATGAATTGACCCAACTTAGACCTGGTGCGGGAAGGACTTTGTTTTTTAATTTGCCTTTGGGAAATTTCACTGTCAGTGTTGGCTTTTCTTTTAAATTCAACTCCTGGAGTTTTTCTCTCCTCTCTTTTTTAGTTATGACTGCACCTAGGGGGCTTCCCTTCCCTTTCATGCCAGGTGGGATTTTGGCCCTGATTTCCACTCACAGCCTTTTTGGCCCACCTCTCAAGCTATTGCAGACAAAATGAGGCCAAAACTTCCATGATCTTGGCCCTTTCTCTCAGTTGTCTGCTCCTCTTGGCTGTGACACTTCTATAGACCCAGTGTTCTTTTCAGAAACAAGTGGATAACTAAGTCTTGTACCTATTTCATAATTATAACAATCTTCTTGGATGTGTTTTTCCTTTAGCAGATGTTTACTGAGTGCCCAATATGAACCAGGCACCTTGGGGATACAGAAGCAAAAATATGGACAAGGTTTTTGCTCCCAAAGAGCTATGGTTGGATAGGAGAAACCTATATTAAACAAGGAAATAGACAAACACACATAATTTACTATTGTGGACAGTATTGTTAAAAAAAAGTGAAGAGAAGGATTAAGAGTAGGGGGCCTGATTGAAAGGGGCGGACTTCCCTGAAGAGGTGACTTTCTCTCATGGAAGGACTTCATTTCTCCGTTCGTGTTACATTGGGACTGCACTTCCATTCAGGACAGGATTGAGGATTAAAACAGGCCTCGTCTCTATTAAAACCCAATTTGGGCGGGTATTGCTTTCCATCCACATCACCTTTGGTGCTTGATTGCTGAGATCAGGATACTACAAAACATCCAGAGGAAATTTTTTTTTTTAACATCATGTTTTCAGTGTCCGAGCAACTCATTCGGAAAGCGTCAGATTCACAGTTTTACGTGTCAGCCTTTGTGCGAAGGTAACAAGGTCCTGGGGGAGGCAGTAGGGTAGGTAGAAAGATGGGAGGAAGACATTGCTGGCAGTTAAGGCCCCAAGCAGCCAGCAGAGAATCTTCCTCCTCCATTTCTTCAGGAAATCCCAGCGGCCCCGTGGGGAGGTTGGGGAGGAGGACTGATGTAGAGGAGAACGTGTGGTAGTAACCGGCTGGCAGGTCTACCATGGAAAGCTTTGAGATCCACTCCTCAGAAACCCCGGGCTTAGATGAGCATTTCCCCAAGACTCTGCAAAGAGGGACAAGTGTCCATTAGGAGATAAAGTGCTGCCATATTGACCACTTGTATTTCCCTCAAGTTCCCAGGCGATGCTGATGCTGGTGATCCTGCGAGCCACCCCCATCTCTCTCCTTGTTTCTCTCCCTGGTCCCTGTCTGCTTCCCTCAAATTTCTCATTTCTCATATGAACACTTATTTTCACCCACACTTCTTATCACTGTTTCCTCTTTTCTGTAATTCTCCCTGGTCCCAGCCTTCAGCTCAGCTCAGACTTTGGTCCTTGCTGAAATCAGTGAAACACAAGGTCAATATTGTCCTCGCTTTCCCCTAACACAGATATGCCATCTGGGACTTGGGAGAGCAAATAGGGCTACCCCCTATCTAGAAAAGGTATCCTTTTTTCTGGGATCATTCACGGTCTACATCAGGATTGTGTCAGCCTTACAGTTTTTCCATTGCTTAAGGTGTTTTCCTTTTCATTAATAGTTTTGACTTAGACTGGTTATGAAACAGAACTGGGTACTATCTACATGGGCACACATTTCTAATGGAGTCCCATTACAGATACCTATACTTTGGTACACCTCTTTTGGATTTGTTTGACAAAGAATCTGGGAAACTCAAGAAAGGATATAGAAACAATGATCTATGCATTTAGTTTGGATTGTGTAGCTGGATTACAGTATAAACGGTGGCACAGAATGGTGTGGTCTGCAATGCAAGTCACATGTGTGATTCAAAAATTTCTAGTAATGACATTTACAGAAGTACAGGGGCACCTGGGTAGCTCAGTTGGTTAAGCATCTGACTTCGGCTCAGGTCATGATCCCACGGTTTGTGGGTTCAAGCCCCACATTGGGCTCTGTGCTGGCAGCTCGGAGCCTTGAGCCTGCTTCGGATTCTGTGTCTCCCTCTCTCTCTCTCTCTCTCTCTCTGCTCCTCCGCTCATGCTCTCTCTCCCTGTCTCTCAAAAATGAGTAAACATTAAAAAAAAATAAAAAAAAGAAGTGCAAAGAAGTGTGTACAATTAGTCTTGAAGGTATATTAAATTTACATCTAAAATATTATCATTTCTACCTGTAATCAATATAAAAATTATTGAGATATTTACTTTTTTCCCCCTATACTAAATCTTTGAAATCCAGTGTGCATTTCATACTTACCACATATTTCATTCTGGACCAACCCCATTTCAAGCACCCCATCACCGCATGTGGTTAGTGGCTTCTGACTTTGCACAGAGCATTGTTCTCGATTTCTTCTTTGGCTTCCCGGATTTAAATAATGTCATTTTAAAATTAAAAGTCTTTCAATGCTGTTTAGCCCAAATCCCCCCCCCCCTTTTTTTTTTCTTTTTTTACAGATAAGAGATTGAGTCTGGGAGAGATAAGGTGAGTTGCCAGAGGGTGTACAGTGAGCTAGAGACCAAGTGGGCTCTGAGCCCATGTCTCCTGCTCCCCCCGCTGGGGCTCTTTCCAGACTACGCTCCATCCCTGGGGTGCGGTGACTCATGAAACTCGTCTAGACGAGGAATAGGCCAAACTTTGCAAATGCTGCATTCTGTGCTCTGCCTCTGCCTTGAGATTAAATCAGTCTCACATCCTTTTGTTGACTGCCTCCTACATGCTAGGCACTGGGAATGCAGATACACGTGTGGACAAATTCATTGTGAGGGGGACAGACAGCTGGGTCACGAGCTGCAGCATTATGAAACAGCGTGTTAAACGGTTCGCCGTTAAGGGATGACCATCAAGGAGAGGACTGGTGAAGACACGTTCTGTAAAATGGCATGAGTGCAGAGGAGAGTCTGACAGAAGGGACAAGTGCCACTGACATCTAGGCTGGAATTGAGACCTTTGTTCATTCGTGCAGGTTGTGCTATTGTGTCCTGCTGTATGAGGCAGCGGGAACTAGGGTAACAATCCAGACGCACAGTTTGCATATCTAGTGGGAGAGACATGCCAACATCACTGTGTTAAAATGAATAAATAAATTACAAAATGCAAAAAGAGGACGAGAAACAACACGGTGATCCAGAGAATGGTGGAGGGGTAAAGCTTTCTGTCGTTGGGACAGAGAATACCCCTGAGAATAAAGATTAGTGTTTTAACCATAAGAGGAATACTCCAGATTATGTAATGGCTCAGAGACTTTTTTTTTTATTCATTCACATAAAATCCAAATGATTTAATCGGCAGGTGACTCTTCCCTGCAGTGATTCAGGGACCCTGGCCCCTTCCATCTTGTGGCTCCTCAGTTTTCAACACACCTGTCAGAGGTCACCGTGCTCCTCTGCAGTGTGGTTTCCTCAGAGGGGCTGGTAAGCCCGTAAATGATGGCTGCTTTTTGTGCCCTCCATCATCTGACACATCTAACTGCAAGGGAGGCTGGGAGGTAAAGTCTCCCTCTGCCCCCCAGAGGAAGGTGAAGCAGCTTGCTGAACCTCTAGCAAGTTTCCACCATGGATTCAAAGGAATAGAAGAACTTATAGCTGCAAAGAATTGTGGGAAGAACATTCTTGACAGAAGAAAAGACATGTGCAAAGACTCTGAGGCGAGAAAGAGCTCAGTATGTTTGAGGAGCTGAAATAAGAATGGAGTGGCTGAAGCATGGGGAGCAGGGAGAGAGTGGTGTGAGAGAGTGGTGAAGAAATGGGCAGAGGTCCAATTAGGAGAGGATGTCAGGTTTAAAACTTTTTATTGTGATGAAATATTCATGATGTCAAATTTATCATTTTAACCATTTTTAAGTATACAGTTTGGTGGCATGAAGTACACTCACATTGTTGTGCAACCATCACCACCATCTATCTCTGGAACTTTCTCATCTTCCCACACCGAGACTCTATCCATTAAGCACTAGCTCCCCATTCCTCCTCCCAAGTTCTGGTAACCACTGGTTTACCTTCTTTATTTATGAATGTGACTACTTTAGGAAACTTGCATAAGAGGAATCATGCGGTATTTGTCCTTTTGTGTCTGGCTTGTTACACTCAGCATGATGTCTTCAGGGTTAATCTGTGTTGTACTGTGTATCAGGATTTCATTCCTTTTTACAAATGAGTAATATTCCATTACATGCATATACCACATTTTGTTTATCCATTTCTCATCTGTCAACGGATATTTGAGTTGTTTCCACCTTTTTGTTCGATGCTGCTTTGAACAGTGGTGTTACCAATATGTGTCTGCATCCCTGCTTTCAATTATTGTGGGTGTATATTATGAATAATTGGTGGGTCATATTGTAATCCCATGTTTAATTTTTTGAGGAACCACCATGCTGTTTTCCATAATGGCTGTACCATTTGATATTCTCACCAGCAATGTACAAACGGTCCAATTTCTCGCCAACATTTACAATGTGTTTTTTTTTAAATAATAGTAACCATAGTAATGGGTGTGGAGTGGTATCGTACCATGGTTCTGATTTGCATTTCTCTAATGATTAGTGACATTGAGTATCTTTTCACATGCTTATTGACCATTTGTGTATATTCTCTGGAGAAATGTCTATTTATCTCCCTGGCTAATTTCTTTTTCTTTTTTAATGTTTATTTGTTTTTGAGAGACAGAGAGAGACTGAGCATGAGCAGGGCAGGGGCAAAGGGGGAGGGAGACACAGAATCTGAAGCAGGCTCCAGGCTCTGAGCCGTCAGCACAGAGCCCGACGCAGGGCTCGAACTCACGAACCGTGAGATCATGACCTGAGCCGGAGTCAGATGCTTAACCCACTGAGCCACCCAGGCGCCCCCTCCCCCCTTGCTGATTTTTGAACTGGGTTGTTTTGTTATTGTTGAGGATTTGAGGATTTTATTCTAAGTGCAGTAGGAAGGCATTGTGGGTATCAAGCAAGGAGTGACATTTTAGGAAGAACCTACGCCTTACTCGGGGCGATCGTGTGACATTCTTCAGCAGCATTGGCTCCTGGGTCCAGAAGTGGTGTGGGTGGATGCTGATGACATCATTAACCGCAAAAGTCCCTGTTCACTATGAGCTAAAAATGTAGTGTGACTAGAGCAGAAGGCCTGGGTTCTGTCTTTCCTCCCACAAACTTCGGCAGTGGCCTATATTTTCATGCCGCTCCCGTGGTGTCCCATATTTCCCATATGCTGAGGCTGGAATGGGGTGGGGGTGGGTCTGAGACAGCTCTGAGCCTGTGAAAGGCGATTTAATTTCCAGGGCCCCTTTGGTCCCTGTGATTCTTAAAGGACCCGACAAGGGCAGGCCAATTAGTACAGGCAGTGATAAGTGGTTGCTGTGATATGGCAGAAATGCCGGTTCCTTGGGAAGCTGGTGACACTGTGAATTCATTGCACACCAGCCCGACAGGAACAGCTGGGTGGGGGTAAGAGATCAGTGAGGGGGAAGCAATAGGGTTTCTGCTCTCCTGAGAGCCAGTTCCCCTCACCTCCCGATGCAACTGCACTTTCATACAGCCTGATACATGCGAGTCAGAACGCGACATTAGACTTAACATGGCACTTGACAATTTTACATGCTTTTTACACGTTTTGTTCTTCTCATATGCTCCTGTTTACCCACTAAGGCAGCGGTTCTCAAACTTCAGTGCGTCAGAAGCACCTGGAGGGCCTGGTAAAATCTAGAGGGCCCGGCCCAGTCCCCCAAAACTTCCGAGGCAGCGGGACCGAAGCGGGTGCAAGAATTCACATTTCCAGCAAGTTCCCAGGAGACGCGGCTCCCGCTGCTCATCTGGGCCTGTTCTTTGAGAGTCTCTGCACGAAGACACTAAGCGCAGCTCTTCAGGGTCATGGAGCAAGCTGATACAGAGTTCTTAAAATAGCATTAATTGTAGCTGCTGCTCGCTGTGGCCTGGGAATAGACTGCCTACCCCCTTTTGCGAGCTTTTTGTCTACAGACTATGGTATGGCAGGGTGTGTGTGCGTGTGAACCCAGACATGTGAGCCCATGACCTCTGGGGATTCGTTAAAGACCACTGCTGTTTTGTGCAGAAGCAGCAGCTGAAAAGTCCCTGGTCCTGATGTGGCTGGGAGACAAATCATTCTTTCTACTGTTTTATGTGATCACAAAGAAAAAGAATATTGTCTCTGTTACTCAGGAGCACATGGCAATTCAATAACGCCCATAAACACCTTGATTTCCTGCATACAACTCATTAAAAGTATTAATTGAATGTTTATTTTATGTTCACTTTGTTTTATGTGCTGGAGATACAGCAGTGAACAAAACAAAGCCCCTGATGACGTGGGACCTTTTTTTCTAGTGGCAGGGATAAGAAATAAACAAAAAGAAAGTTAAATATGGTGTATGTCCAATGGCAATAGAGGCTATGAAGGAAAGAAGTAGACTGGAGATAGGGTGCAGTGGGGGTGGGAGAACTGGCCATTTGTGTGTGTGTGTGTGTGTGTGTGTGTGTGTGCACACTATGGTCAGGGAGACATCTCTGAGAAGGTGGCATTTGGGCATAGATTTGAAGGAAGTAAGGGAGTGAGCCATGTGGAAATCTGGAGGAAGAAGGAACGGCATGTGCAAAGGCCCTGAGGTAGAGCACCCATGGTATTTCAAAGAAGAGCTAAGAAGCCAGTGTGGCCGGTGTGAAGAGAGAGAAATTCAGAGAGGTAACCAGGGTCAGATTGTGTAGGACCGTGTAAGCCGTCATAAAGATTGTGGTGAGGGGCGTGTCATTGGAGGGTTTTGAGCAGACGAGGGCGCAGTAGGATCTATACATTAAAAGCCTCTTCATGTCTGCTGAATGGAGCGTGCTCAGTAGTGGAGTGGTGGGGGAAGCAGGAAGGCCAGTCAGGGTGCAGTTTCAGTAACTAAGGCAAGGGCGATGGTCAAGTGCATCCGAATGCAGAGGTGAAGGTGGCGACGAATAGTGGTGTTCTGACGGAAGAGCCAACAGGATTTACTCATTTAGATGTGAGGCGGGAGAGACAGGACCACGCCTGACCGCAGGTGTTTTGGCTGGAGCCACACGGTTGCGTTCACTGTGACGGGACATCTGCAGAAGCAGCAGGCCTGTGGTTTAGCGGTGTGCCCAGGAGAAAGAGGAAACGGCAGAAGAAAAGGAAAACAAGATGGAATACGAAAGAAAACCACCCAAATCCTACGACCTGAGCAGAGCTGCTATTTTTATTTTTTCATGATTTTTTTTTTCCATTTCACAGTCCATATCCATGTCTAGTTTACAAATAGGAATAGCTAACATTATCGGGTGGTTAATATAGGACAGGCACCGTAAGAGGCATTTCTGTGGCATTATCTCATTGAATCCCCACAACACCCCAGAATCAAGGTAACAGACACCTGACAACTTGAGCAACACCCTGCTTACTAGTAAGCCGGGGAACTGGACTTTCACGCAGACTCCAACCCCCCCTGGTATGTTACAATAAAATATTGTATATAATACATCTTGCATCCTGTCTCTTGTACCGAGGGAATGCTTCACCTTCTGCGATATTCCTGTGTACTTTCAGGGATTGCTTTCCCTGGAATGTCGGAAATAATTAAGCTAAAGATCACCAGGGAAAAATGTGTAGCTCACAGTGAGACTTGCTGACGATGAGGCCGGGGGGGTTGCTCCGGGGGGGGGGTCCAAGGAGGACCTCATCACACAAATGAAGTGGGGAGGTTATAATAAGACTTGGGGAAATGGTAGGATTCAGCTAAAATTCAAGCAACACGGGGTTTTGATGGGCTCAAAGCAAAGTAGGACTGTGGGTAAAGAAATTCACATCAGCCTGGGCTGAGGTGCAGACTCAGGCCTGTTTCCTCGGAAACTACAGGGTTAAGAGAACCGTAGAATGTTGTTGTATCCAAAAACCCCCATCGGAAGCTTGAGGGGAGCTCGAGGCTGTCTTCGGTGCGCTCATGGGGGAGTCCCCCTCCCCTAATGCCAGTCCTGCCACAGTGAGGGTCTCCCAGGATGCACACATGGGTGGAGCAGGTTTCTAGGGAACACACATGTTTTTCTTGCAGTTAAATAGCATCACGTTGGGAAGGTTCACCTGCTGTAGAATTGATGAGCCCAGCATGGGGATCCGGTGCCTTTCATCACTGAAGGCAGGCTTCCGAGTAGTGGTTTGGAGAGCTTGAGCAGTGGTGTTTTCGACCCAAGCAGGGAGCGGGGGAGGTCTCCAGATGGGGCACATGCTTTAAGTAACTGAGGGGCTCCAGCCAGAGCTACGGGGCCGACCTAATAACCAAGGGGAGGAATCCCGTCCTCCTGCGCTCCGTAGTCCTGTGGCTCATTTACTGAGTACGCTTCTTACTGAGGCTTTCCTCCTGCCAGACCCTGTGGAAGCCCCCCGGGGAGACAGGGGATTCAAATACAGACTTGCCCACCAGACACATCACGGAGTGGGGCAGACAGGTAAGAAAACACGCGATTTAAATAAAATGCACAATGGAAGCAACCAGAAAACACCTTCAGCAGCATTATGTTGAGGAACCACCGGACATCAGAGAAGGAAGGGGACTTAGCCCAGATTGAAAGGTTGGTACACCGGGGCGCCTGGGTGGCTCGGTCGGTTAAACGTCCGACTCTTGGTTTCGGCTCAGGTCATGAGCTTGCGGTTCGTGGGTTCGAGCCCCACATTGGGCTCTGTGCTGATGGCGCAGAACCTGCTTGGGATTCTCTCCCTCTCTGATGCTCCCCTGCTTGTGCCATGTCTCACTCAAATAAGTACACTTGCAAAAAACAAAAAAAGGTTGGTAACAGTCACAAGATGGGGTTTGGATGGAGGCTTTAGGGACACAAGGGAGTGAGAGGCAGAGCAAATGGAGTGGCTCAGGTGGGTTGTGTGGCCAGAAAACAGGCTGGATAACTGAGCAGGGGCTGCCTGAGAAAGACTGGGGCAGCCAGCAGCACTCATCACACTGTCGTCCTTGAAGACAGGGCCGTCTCTGATTCCTCCTTAACATCCACTGCACCTCGCTCGACACCTGACTGAGGTGAGGGAAGAGGTGTCCTTTGTCCTTTAGGAAGGTAATTCTGGATGCACATGGATGAGGTACGAGAGGCAGGGTGGACAGCCGGGTGAGGGCTAGGGAGAGCCTGCATCAGGGACGGGGCAGAAATGAGCGCGTCAGAAAGCACAGGTGAGGGGGGGAGAGGGGCCGCTGGGAACCTTGTGAGGTAGGAGCCAAAGAGTGGGGTAGGAGCCCCAAACCGTAAGAGGGCAGCACATGCTGCGTCCCCGGGGAGCCACAAGGAGACGCTCCAGTCTGCCCAGGTCAAGGCCGGTTCAGGGAGATAGAGCCCATTTTAGGGGTGTTTTCTGTTTTGTGGGGCTTGTCCCTGTGACTTGGTAGGAGAGCTCATTTCACGTTGCCACTTTGGCTGTAAGTGGGGATGCCCATCTGGGGTGTGACGGATGCTCTCCTGGGGCCTCCCGGGGCCATGAAGGGGGGCCAAGTGGTATATAATTAATAACTGTTAATGGCTCTGTTATAATGTACCCTCAATAGTAAACCGTCCCATTTATCTTCACTGCGTGAATAAAACACCATTTAATGAGATACTAGGAGAATTTATTGAAAGAAATGCCCACCATGTAGTGTGAGGAGGAAGAACAAAAGACCTGGGTGGGTTTTTGTTTGTTTGTTTGTTTGTTTGTTTTAGATGCCTGACATCACTCACTCAACAAATAATTATCGAGCACCTACTGTGAGCCAGGCACCGTGCTAGGCATGGATAGAGCAGTAAAGGAGGGAAACAGGACTCCCTCTGACGGAGTAGACACTGGGTACAGGAGGCAGGCCACCAATAAGTCACAAACAAGCCAGGTAATCCGTGAAGAGCACGGATTAACAGGGCAAAGTGATGTAGCATGTCACCCGGGGTGGCCGGGACAGGCCTTTCTGATAAGGTGATGCTGTGCCCAAAACGGTGAGCCGTGGTCCATTGGCAAAGAACCAGTGGAAGAGGCGCTCAGAAAGAAGACACTGGAAATCTAGAGAGCCTGGGAGGATATGGGTTTGTGCTGGAGCAGGGCAGAAAGCGGGGACATCGGACAGGAGGCAGGCTCGGATCGCAGAGCCCTCAACACGCTCGTGAATGTTAGCTTTATTCTTGCAGCGCCTGGGGGCCACCGGAGGGGGTAAGCAGAAGAGAGAGCTGGTTTGCACTGTTAGAACATTGCTGTCTCACTGAGGGGAGAATGCACTTAAGGAAGGTGGGAATCAGAACAGGGGGCTCAGTGGGGAGGAAGAGGCCGTTGTTCAGAGCAGATGGGTTGGTGGCTTGCATTAGGCTGGTAGTCACGATGCCGGGGGGAATGGATGAGGCTGGGACATGTTCTCGAGGCAGAGTTGACCGGGCTTGTTGCTGAATTCAGTGTGCAGTTTGGGGTAAAGAGGGGCCCGGGAATAACCCCCCCACCCCACCCTGAGGTTGAGCTTAAGTAGGTTTGAGTGGAGGGTATGGCATTTCCTACAACGGGACATCTGGGTAAGGCTCAGATACTCATTGTGCCATGTAGAACGACTGAAGTCTGAGAGGCCCCTGGGCTGTCCAGGTGGAGACATCCAAGGGGCAAAGCTGGGCTGTGAGCCTGTTGTCCAGAAGCGAGGTGTGGGGTAGGAATTGGAGGGCCCCTGTCTGTAGATGGTTTCATTCAGACTATAGGACTGAACAGGAATGCGTCACGGGGAGAGGCTCAGAGAGGAGGATCCCTCCAAAGGACCAGTCACTCAGGTAGGAGGGGAATCCTGGGCAGACAGCACTCAAAAAGGCCTGAAAAGAAAGGACTTCCGGAAGGAGAGGATCGAACGTGCTGACACAGCCAGTCAGAGTGGGTGCTGAGACTGAGCCGGGGATTTGCAACCTGATGGTTGGGGACCCGGACTTAAGTGTGCGGAACTTTAGCTCTGGCATCCCTTGCTTGGAGAATGCAGGAAATGGCTGACCTTGGAGAACTTTGATTGCATTTCACATGGATAGTGGCACTTCAAGCTTCCCGGGGCCACGGATCAGATGAATGTAAATAGTTCGGTAACCACGACTGTGGTAGGAGCTGGGGAGTGGCTGGCTATCCATATTGTGAAACAGACCTAGGCTTTTACCATCAATTCCGTCCTTTCTCTAAACTTGGGTCAGAGCAGACAGCAAAATCTGAACTCAGACTGGGTTCCAGAGATCTAGTCCAAATAACCGTTCAGATCGGACTATTAATTTGGCTCGTATCCCGGAACCTTCAGAGGAAGGCAGTTGGGAAGTTCCCTGGTGTTCTAGGCTTCAGGCAACTTTGATCTGGAATATCATCAGAGCCCATAGAATCATCATCTTTTTATTTTAGTGTTTATTTTTGAGAGACAGTGAGTGGGGGCGGGTGTGGAGAGAGGGAGACAGAATCCCAAGGAGGCTCTGAGCTGTCAGCCCAGAGCCTGATGCAGGACTCGAGATCGTGAACCGTGAGATCACAACCTGAGCTGAAATCAACAGTCGGACGCTGAACCGACTGAGCCACCCAGGTGCCCCACATTTATTTATTTTTGAGACAGAGAGCATGAACAGGGGAGGGTCAGAGAAAGAGGGAGACACAGAATCTGAAACAGGCTCCAGGCTCTGAGCTGTCAGCACAGAGCCCAACGCAGGGCTCGAACCCACAGACGGTCCGCAAGATCATGACCTGAGCCAAAGTCGGACGCTTAACCGACTGAGCCACCCAGATGCCCCCAGCCTTGCACTTTCTAGAAAAACCATGCAGTGATCAGCATCGAAGGCACACAAAATAATATATGTATGCATATTTTACATGAGTATGAGCGCATAGACCGTATGTATCTCTACCCCTGTGTGTGTATATAGAAGTATATTTATATATCTAAATGTATTTCATTATATAATGTGTATTGTTTGTGACAGTATCAGCAGTTAGGTCACCATGGAAATGAAATGTTTCATAAGTGACTGTCATCTGGGCCTTGATGCACATTACAAGCCAAGTAGGACAGAATGATACAAGTAGCCGGAGAGGAAAATGTCCCCTGTGTTTGCTCACTAAGGCCACAGCACTCAATTTTACGGGTTTAAGGCTTATTTGTGGCAGAGTTGGAGGCACTGACTCTCTTGACATCTTTTTTTTTTTTTAATGTTTATTTTTGAGATAGTATGAGCAGGGGAGGGGCAGAGAGAGAGGGAGACACGGAATCCAAAGCAGGCACCAGGCTCTGAGCTGTCAGCACAGAGCCCGACACGGGGCTCAAACTCACAGACAATGAGATCATGACTTGAGCCGAGGTTGGACACTCAACTGACTGAGCCACCCAGGCGCCCCTCTTCTTAGGTCCTTCTAGACCTCAACACATGTTTGTCTTTGGTCTTTTTATGACCTTGGACACGCTACTAAATATATATATGCTCCCTGACGACCAGCTTTTGTCAGGAGGGTGTTTGAGCTGGGGTGTCTGTGCTCGTTCGAATGGGAGATGGGGGCTCTGGGCTCACAGACGGTGTGTGTTGGGCAAATGCTGGTGGACGTGGGCCACAGCCTCGCCCCAGCACATTTGCTGAGGTCCAGAGAGGCAGCTCCCGTCCCTTCGCACCCAGGGACCCCAATCCACGGATGGCCCAGCAATGTGACGTGCTGAGATGTGTTCAGAGCTCCTGGAGTGGCATGTGTGGCTGCATTGAACGTTTCCACAAAAGTGCCTCCAGTGTGGGGACTTTGTCATTTTGTCTGTAGCTCTGCTAAAAAGCTTTGTACTGGTACGAACCCCAGGCAGAAATGGCCTTTTTTTGTAAATGCCAAGAAAATCACTGGGTTCAGATGCACTGTGTTTGTAAAAAGAGCAAAGCCAGAGTGAGTTTTCACACCTGGTGCTTCCTGTGGTCCACTGTGAGTGTGACATATCATTCCACTGACAGTGATCTCATCTGCCCCGGCTGTCTTGATGGTCTGTTTCCTTAGAAAAGATGCTTTTTTTCAATGCACAGAAGATAACCTTCTTTAGGCTTGGCTTTCTTTCTTTTCTTTTTCTTTCTTTCTTTCTTTCTTTCTTTCTTTCTTTCTGTCTGTCTGTCTGTCTTTCTTT